>NW_010167240.1:0-69425 GCF_000695765.1 Mesitornis unicolor
GTGGCCAGCCCAGCCCTAAACCACGACAACCCGCCTTTTTGAAACTGAGCTACTCCACAGTTGCAAATGCAAGAATCCAAGGGCATGATGCAGACCATTCTAACAGTGACTCAGTGACCCCAGCGCATTTTTTATTAGGGCCTGACTGAAAAGTGTGAACTCTTTGGAGGTGCCACATATGATATCAAGCAAGTATGTCTGCTAGGCTTATGATACCTTCTTGAAAGAGGACAAAAAGAGGATTTAAATATACTAGATGGGTGGAGAGGAAGGCTGGAAAGCTGAGCCACTGAATCACAGAAAGGTTGAAGTCAGAAAATATCTCTGGAGACTGTTTCAGCCATCATCTGCCCAAATCAGAGTACAGTCACCTACAGCAGTTTGCCCAGGACTGTGTTCAGTCAGGTTTTGAGTATCTCCACAGATGGAGACACCACAACCTCTCTGGGAAACCTCTTTCAGTGTTCAACCACCCTCACAGTAAACAACTGTTTTCTTTTGTTCAGAATTGCATGTGTTTCAATTTATGCAGATTGCCTCTTGGCAGCACTGAGTAGAGTTTGTCTCTCTATTCTTCATTCCCCTGAGCCTCTCTTCTCCAGCTTAAATGATCCCAACTCTCTCTATCTCTTCTCATATCAAAAATATTTCAGTCTTTTAATCCTCTTTGTGGCCTTTCATTGGACTCCCTTCAGTAATTCCATATAGTTTTCTAGATTTTCATAATTGCTAATTTCTCATGAAAGCCTAATGTACTCAATTTTGACCTAGATCAATCATAACTTTACTACTGCAGTGACATAAGGCCAACCCCTGAGATCACTGCTCAGGTAAATGAGACCTAAAGTATGTCTACCCAGCCTTGCCTGTTTAGGTTACTCTGGTACATACAGGAAAGAAAGAAATAAGCACAGATGACACAAGTTGTCACATACCTGTTAACAACTTTATGTTTTCAATATACAATGCTTATTCTCTCTAAATATGGGGATACCCTGGATCCATGGTAAAGATCTAAAATGGGCTTTGATTTTCACAAATGAGAAGTGTGTATGTATTGTAGCATAGAAATCGCTAACCAACTGCTATACTTATGGTGTTTAATAAATAAATATGAGACTATGTGACATTGAGTGTTGTGGTTTTGTTCTTATTGCTGCAGCACTCCAATTCCCCCATGTCAGACTGGTTTCACTTTTACACAGTACCATCATTGAAAGGAATGTGAACACTCTATGGATGTGTCAAGAAACTTAGCCATATTCATTAACTGCAAAGAATAATATTAATTAATTAAAATTATATAATTTAAATGAAAACCAAATCCATTATGCCAAAGGAACAAGATTTTCAAATTGCATATAGATGGTATTTTTTCCTTGTCTACAGGTGATATTTTTGAATACTTGTGACATTCACATATTTAATTTAATATTCCTCTTTTGTTTAAGGCAAAAAAATAAAGGGAATAAAAGTTCCCTTTGGCTATTCAAATACAAAAATCCAGGTGGTTTTAGGTTTAATGTATTACTATTACAAAGTCTCTAGAGGAGTTAAGGGACTAGTTCTTTGCAATAAGTAGAAGAAAAAAATGCATTGTTATGAGGAAACTGTGGAGGGACAAAGAAGTGTAAGGATGCATACTAATAGAGTTTTGTTTTTACTTTCAATTTATACTGAATAATTGAGGACATCTACTTTTCAAGAAATCAACTTGAATATTACTGTCACACAGGGAATGATCAGCCTTCCAAAAGGCAGAAGGAGTGGAAAGTTAAAGATCTTTAAATATTTCTTTACTTTTTTTCTGCTGTGGGATTTTTAATTGCTGAGTTTCTTTCATACTAGTTGAAGGACTTTTAACCTTCATGAATTAATGTGTTATAGATAAAAATGGAATGAGAGGAAAGTAGTAAAGATCATATTGGCTGGAGAAACTTAGGAAGTTGTGCTTTCAGAGCCACTCCCAGTTGAAGATATTCATGTTTGGAAGTCCACTTGCAATGAGAAACTATTATGATTGGCAAAAAATGATGTTCAGGTGATATTACACAAGAAATATTACAGAAGAAATATGAGCTTTTGGCTATGAATTTATTATTTTAATATATGGACCATATACTGTCTCTATAAGATCTTGATGGTTACCTATCCCAGGTTTTGTATTCAAACTATTTCACCTGGAGCCTGTAAGAAATAAAATAGATTCTTTCAGATAAAGAAAACTGTAATTGTAAACTTCTTGTGACTCATATCACACTTCTTGTGACTTGTACCTTAAGCATTACAGAAAGTATTAACATAGAAAATGAAACACTGAATAAACAGAGCTGGCTCATTTATTGTTCAGTTTTGATAATTTCTATTAATTTATGTAAAAGTTTAATCTCATAGAAAGATTATCTTGATTTTCATTTATTTTTTTAACATCACTGATATTTTGACATATTTTCCTCTGAGAGTCATGCAGCAACTTAATTGCAGATGAATTAAATTTCTTGCCAAGGATTTTCCTTCGGCTTTCAATAAAATTGTCAAAGAAAAATACAGCTAGTCTTGCTATATAGAACTATTTATTCTCAAAAAAATGTAAAATTAAATTACTTTGTAAATTATAATTGTGATTGTTAACTTATGTAAGCTTCCCACTTGCTAGAATAGCACGTTTTCCTGCATCTAACTGCAAGTTTCTTAATATCCTTTAGCCTGGATGGCTTGCAGCAACTTCACAGAATGTGAACTTTTTGCTCAAAGGAAGTGAGTAGATTATTTCATTTTAAGAAAGAGGTTTTGCAGTAAAGAGTAGGCCTAAGACACAGCTTCAAAATGTTTCATCTCAAGAACTTATAAATGACTCATAACCTTAGCCTAGTTCCCCTTAGCAACTGCAGAGAGTGCAGTATTTTTGAAGGGTAACAGATGTTATGGAGACGGAATAAAATTCTGAAGGTAGCCACCCTACTCAGCTGACTCCAGTAGGAAGCATATTTTGACAACTTTTTCTGTTAAAAGGCAAAGTGGGATATATGGTACCAAACATGCAGATGGTTAGCATAAAGGAAAAAAACCTGCCCTTTACTGCAATCACTGTTCTTTTCTTCACAATTTTACTAGGGCTCTAACTTCTGATTTGCAACCAAGCAAACAGAGTGAATGAGTGGGCAATGAAAAAAATCAAAGTTCTGACCATCTATGCTCTATGCAAGTATGTTCACTGTCATCTTGCTATTAAAGCTTCCACAGATAATTTCCCACAGTTAGTTTTTCTAAAATTTTTTTTCAACATGTCACATTTCATGGTTTTCCCCATAAGAAAAGCGTTCTGATAAAGGAATGGTGCAGATAAGCAGACATTTGGGATTAGAACCAGATGTGACGCAAAATGAGTCAGTTTAATACAACAAAGACACTACCTTCTAATCAATCTACCCAGCAGTTCCTTCTTCAACTTCCTAAAAACAGAAGAGGAGAGTTATTAAACACCCCAAAAAAGAAATAATAAGGTTTAATAGGAATTGGTAAGGATATATTTTAAAGGATATTGCAAGCAAATTAAAACAAAAAAAATCACTGGAACAACTGGTGTCTCTATTTCTAGGAAAATGTTACCATGTCCTAAATTCTATGAGACAGTGAACAAAAAGAGGAGAGAGATTATGAGATGGGATGAAAATAATCCATCTGTTATGGTGGAAATAACAGTGTGTGCTTAATTTTCCCTGTTAATAACCATGAAATGTTGGCAATTATATGAGACTGAGTTGCAACCACATGATATTTATTCTGTGCAAACAAAAGAATCCTGAAACAGATTTTGGTTTCATTAGTAACATCTGCAGCATATTCGAGAGCAATGCATAAATTTGATCCAGTTCTACTCCCCCTCCCCCCCATGACTCTTAGACTTTCTTCTATTAAACTGCTAATATTCAAACTTCATAACTGGCTGTCTTATACAACGCCTATTGTTTCTGGTTCTTCTGTGCTTATCAAGCAGAAGGCTAGCCAACACATTGCAGAAGTCTGTAATTTCAAGTCATATTGATGAATCCTGCATTTTAAAATACATAGGTTTTCTTTTTGCTCTAAAAAAAGTGATGATAACGTCTGGAAGTTAAATAAATAAACTTTTTAAAAAAAGTTTGCATTTGCTTCTCATCATGTTCCTACAAAGCAATTACGCACATGATTAGCTTTTGTGTGTGTGTATCTGTGCTTTTTAAAAAATAAAAAAAAAATAATTCACTTCAATATCGGGATATTAGTGAAAAGGTTCAGAATTACCTTATTAAATATCATACACTTCCTTGAATACACCACAATTTCATGTCTGTCAAGGACATTGATCATCTTCTGTAGTTTGCATTATTCATGACAATCAACATTTCATTTAAAGTGATTTAGTAATTACATGTGTATTTCGGTTTCTTTTTCAAAATAGAGGATGTAAGCATATCAAGCCACAGTTTTGAACTTGCAGGATATGAGTTTATATGCAATCTGATATGAATACTCTAAGAATATAACATTTTTCTTTCTAAGAGGAAAAATACAGTCTTTATCTTTTACAAAAGAGATTTTGAATTTGACTTTTGCTGTAAGATCTCGTAAGTTCTACACTACACATATAAATGTAAAAAGCAGTTAGATTTCAAATCTATTAATTTTATACATCACTGTTGCTCTTTTAGAAATATTTGAAGATCATTAGAATTTGCAGTCCTTTTTTTGAAAAACGTATTTATTAACACATTTTCAGACACATTAAATAACACATTAAATAACACATATACAGCTCTGTGCTGGACTCTTTCAAGCAATTCCCTGTCCTTCTTGAACTAAGGGGCCCAGAATTGAACACAATATTCCAAATGTGGTCTCACCAGGGCAAAGCATGGGGGAAGGAGAACCTCTCTCGACCTACTCACCACACCCTTTCTAATACACCCAGGGTGACATTGGCCTTCTTGGCCGCAAGGGCACATTGCTGGCTCATGGTCATCCTGCTGTTCACCAATATCCCGAGTTCCTTTTCTGCCTGGCAGCTTTCCAGCCACTCATCCCCAAGCTTATAGCACTGCATAGAGTTGATTAGTGTGTGTAATTTGTTTTGGGACTTATGAGTCATAAGAAGACTGAATCTTCCAGAGAAGAATAAAGTAAAATACAATGGGAGTAAACTAAGTGCTAAAAATCCAAACAAAGTCTCTAAATAAATAAATAAATAAATAGTAGAGCAGAATGGTAGCTTAATTGAATATACTTCCAGATCTTTCACACTGATACTCTCTAGCCACTAAATTATACAAAAGATGAACATATGTTTACTGCAAAGAAAAATTATAGTAAATTTCTGTGAAGTAATGGCTCTGTTTGTATAATTAATTATATAATTCTGCAAGATTATTAAATCATTATTATTGCCTGAGTGTGGCTTGCAAGAAAGCTGGAGAGGGACTGTTTACTGTTTAGTGATAGGACAAGAGGCAAAGGTTCTAAACCAGAGCAGGGTAGATTTAGATTAGACATTAGGAAGAAGTTCTTCACTATGAGGGAGGTGAAACACCTGAACACGTTGCCCTGTGAGATAGTGGAGGCCTCATTCGTGGAGGCATTCAAGGTCAAGCTCAATGGGGCTCTGAGCAATCTGATCTAATTGCAGATGTCCCTGCTCACTGCAATGGGGGTTGAACTAGATGATCTGTAAAGGTCCCTTCCAACCCAACATGTTCTATGATTCTCTGAAGCTAGCTCAAGTTGAGAAGAATTATAATATTGACGAGGAATTTTGTGAGGGATCTTAAATTCCCCTAAAGAGGCAATAAAGTAAATACAGTAACGTTTTAGATAATTGAAAGGAGTGAAAGGAAAAAGGAACGAAAATTAAAAGCTAGTACTGTAAAGGAAATTTATTTGATCTGAACTAGTTTACTATATCATTTTTTCCTGTGGACCACTGATGAATGATACCTAAAAGTATTTACTATTTGACCTCAGAAGTGGATTTGAAGTAAATATAACATTAAAGTGAACTGAATCACTTAGCTTTCTTAGTTTCACAGTCAGGCAACCCGTACTTCCTCTCAAAAAAATGCACGTGCACCTGATTTAAAAGGTAATAATATTAAAAATCTATTTGATGTATTCATAGATCTTTTCACAGGAGATTTAAAAGCAGAATTGAAATTGATATAACAAATCACATAAAGAAAATAAATTCTCTGAGAGTTTATTAGGTGAGACTATCAAATCATCAAACGTACAGTCAAGATTTTGCTAAGTTAATATCAACAAACATGTTTATGTTTCTATAGTATTTTTTTATCTTGATGCAGTTGATTGATGGGTTAAATAGGGGTGATATGCTGTTGGATCTGCTACTCACCCAGAAGGAGCATACTACAGGTACGAAGGCTGAGGGAAGCATTTGCACCAGTAACCATTATATTAGGGAGTATATTAATATTCTATGATATTAAAATCCTGGCAGAAGTAAACCAGATCAACAGTAGAACTACAGCCCTGAACTTCAGGAGGGTAGATTTCAGGCTGCTCTGGAAATTTCAGCTTGTTTGGCGAGATACATTGGGAACAGGCTGCCCAGAGAGGTTGTGGAGTCTCCTTCTCTGGAGACATTCAAAACCCGCCTGGATGCATTCCTCTGCAACCTAGTTTAGGTGATCCTGCTCTGGCAGGGGGGTTGGACTGGATGATCTTTCGAGGTCCCTTCCAACTCCTAAGATTCTGTGATTCTGTGAAACTGCAATGGAGAGCAAAGGAGCCTAGAAGCCATGTGCTTATCAAGGACAACCCCCTCACGGCACAGGAATGATCCATTCCAACATGTAGAAAGTTGAGCAAATTCAGTAGATGACCAGTGTGGATGAACAAGGAACCATCCCAGTGAACTCAGCCACAAAAATAAAGGAAGTAAACAGAAAATGGAGGCAGAAATGGGCTACCAAGGTGGAATAGAGAGAGACATCACCCAAAAGCTGGAGCTAAATGTAGAAAGGGTTGTGAAGTGCAAGAAGAGCTGCTGTAAGTATCAAAGCAGCTAAAGAAAGTCTAAGAAAAGTGTGGACCTTCTGCTCATTGGGGCAAGGGACCTACTGAACAAGCATATGGAAAATATTAAGGAATAGAATGCTGTCCTTGCCTCAGTGTTCAGTAGCAAGGTTCATCTTCAGTTCTCCCTGAATCTAGTAGGAGAGTGCATAGTGGAATGATGCAGTATATTTATATTGACATTGCTATGTTACTTGAATTTCCAGAGGGGTCATAATCCCTAAAGTTTTAATGTTCCCATAACCAGAATTGTACAAATCTAAATAAAGGTTGATAATATGCCATGTCTTGAAAAAATGTTGATCTGTACCTTGAAAAAAAAAATTGCCTTTATATAAGCTAGACTGCTCACACAGAACTTTTAATACAAGTCCTTCTTTAAAAATATCTAAATCTATCTGAAAAAAATCACTGGATATTCAGTTACATAATCTGGAATGGCAATTTATATATTTTTGATGGTGATATTTATTTGTAATTTTCTTACAGAATTATCTCTAAGTACAGATTTAGAAAGACATTAATTTGGACCTTTCCAGATACTTTTTTTCCTACTGGTAAAATAAATTAAAATTTCACATGAAATGATGACTTGAACTCAATAGCTTTGGAAGTTCCCAGGTGATTGATTCATTCTTAATAGCTGTCTTAGAAATCTTCACCACAAAATTCAGTTTGCATTAAAAGTAGGCATTATGCAATTTTGTTTTGTTTTGGTTTGTTGTTTTTTCTTTCTAAGTACACGTTACAAGTTTTTCTTCCTTTTGACTTAAAGAGATAAACTATTTATTAGTTGAGGATTTCGAACAGCATGAGCACAAGGGACTTTTATTGTTTCAGCGTGTGGACTCTAGGATATAAAGTTTACTATTTAAAGCAGAATATCATATATAATTATCTAAAGTAAATTATTTCCCATCATACCTACATGAAGATAATTTGTGCAAATTTGGAGTAGCAAACACATATACAGTGGGATAGTGGGTAGTCTGAGACCACATTAAAACCTTAACTTTTAGGTTTTAACAGGATACAGGAACAACCACAAAACCATGCATACATGCAAAGAGTATTTTTTTTTGTTGTTGCCTCAATAACTGGGGGATTCCCAAAGTAGGATGTACCCCCTGGGCATGAGGCACAAGAGCAGGGATGCAGGCACCACAGAGCTCGATCTATGCTAGAGGGTCACTGAATGTGCAGTTTTTGCCTGTACTTAAGGCGTTTGAGCACGCATAGTTTACCACTGTGCTTTTATCTTTCCTACAGCAGGTCAGGAATCTCAAGCATGTTCAATAGTGTGCCTCTAAGTCTATCACTATGGTAGCTAAACACAGATGTTCTACTTGTCAAACACACAAGGTTAAACAACAATTAGAATGATATATGTGCTTTTTAGCACCTCAGCTACAGGTCGCTTGAGCTTGTTTACAATCCTCCTCGCCAATCTTCAGTTATTTTCCCACATTAGAGTTTATGCCCCTGTCTATTTTTCTCATTTGGATAACAATTCTACTTCTTACATAAAATAGCTTGCTTTTCTGTCCTATTGAATCATAGATAAAATATTCCATAGGCAGCTGGGAGAAGCTCCGCAATTGCTTCCCCTTGTACTTGTAGGAGACTTCAACTACCTGGATATCTGCTGAAGATATAACACAGCAGAGAGGGAACAGTCCTGGAGGTTCCTGGACTGTGTGGAAGATAACTTCCTGACACAGCTGGTGAAGGAACCAACAAGGGAAGGTGCCCTGCTAGACCTGCTGTTCACAAATAGAGAAGGTCTTGTGAGGGAAGTAATGCTTGGAGGCTGTCTTGGGCATAAGGATAATGAAATGATAGGATTTTCAGTCCTTGGAGAAGTAAGGAGGGGGACTAGCAGAACTGCCACTTTGGACTTCTGGCGGGCAGACTTTGGACTGTTTATGGAAATGGTTGGCAGAGTTCCTTGGGAGGCAGTTCTGAAAGGCAAAGGAGTCCACTCTCTGGACACTCTTCAAGAAGGAACTCTTAAAGGCACAGGAACAGGCCGTCCCTGTGTGTTGGAAAATAAGCCTGCAGGGAAGAAGACCCGCCTGGTTGAAGAGAGAGCTCTGGCTGGAGCTCAGGAAAAGACGAAGGAAGAGAGTTTATGCTATGTATGAGAATTCTCTCAGGAAGAGAGTTTATGAACTTTGGAAGAAGGGGCAGGCATCTCAGGAGGAGTACAGGGCTACCGTGAGGCTGTGCAGGGAGGAAAGAAGCGACCTGCTACATCACGTAGATATACACAAGTCTATGGGGCCAGATGGGATCCACCCCAGAGTCCTGAGGGAGCTGGCAGAAGTGCTTGCCAAGCCACTTTCCATCATTTATCGGCAGTCCTGGCTGACTGGGGAGGTCCCAGTTGCCTGGAGGCTTGCAAATGTGACGCCCATCTACAAGAATGGCCAGAAGGAAGACTCGGGGAACAAAAGACCTGTCAGTCTCAGTGCCAGGGAAGGTGATGGAATGAATCATTCTGAGTGCCGTCACATGTCACATGCAGGACAACCAAGCAATCAGGCCCAGTCAGCATGGGTTCAGGAAGGGCAGGTCCTGCTTGACTAATCTTATCTCCTTTTATGATGAGGTGACCTGTTTGGTGGACGAGGGGAAGGCTGTGGACGTTGTCTACCTGGACTTTAGTAAGGCCTTTGACACTGACTCCCACAGCATCCTCCTGGAGAAGCTGGGTAGGCATGGCTTGGATGGGCATACACTTTGCTGGGTCAAAAACTGGCTGGATGGCTGAGCACAGAGAATTGTGGTGAATGGAGCTAAATCCAGTTGGCGACCAGTCACAGGCGGTGTTCCCCAGGGCTCAGTTTTGGGGCCAGTCCTGTTTAACATCTTGATCAATGATCTGGATGAGGGGATTGGGTGCTCCCTCAACAAGTTTGCAGATGACACTAAGTTGGGAAGGACTGTTGATCTGCCTGAGGGTAGGAAGGCTCTGCAGAGGGACCTGGACAGGCTGAATCAATGGGCTGAGGCCAACTGTAGGAGCTTCAACAAGGCCAAGTGCTGAGTCCTGCACTTCGGTTGCAATAACCCTATGCAGCGCTACAGGTCTGAGGACGAGTGTCTGAAAGGCTGCCAGGCAGAAAAGGACCTGGAGGTGTTGGTGGACAGCAGGATGACCAAGAGCCAGCAATGTGCTCTTGCGGCCAAGAAGGCCAATGGCATCCTGGGGTGTATGAGAAGGGGTGTGGTTAGTAGGCAAGAGAGAGATTCTCCTTCCCCTCTACTCTGCCCTGGTGAGACCACATTTGGAATATTGTGTACAATTCTGGGCCCCTCAGTTCAAGAAGGATAGAGAGTTGCTTGAAAGAGTCCACTGTGGAGCCACAAAGATGATTGAGGGAATGGAGCATCTCCCTTACGAGGAGCGGCTGAGGGAGCTGGGTCTCTTTAACTTGGAGAAGAGGAGACTGAGGGGTGACCTCATTCATGTTTATAAATTTGTAAAGGGCGAGTGTCAGGAGGAAGGAGCCAGGCTCTTCTCAGTGATAGCCAATGACAGGGGTCAATGATGCAAGCTGAAGCATAGGAGGTTCTATGTAAACATGAGGAAAAACTTTTTTACTGTAAGGGTGACAAAGCTCTGGAACAGGCTGCCCAGAGAGATTGTGGAGTCTCCTTCTCTGGAGACATTCAAAACCCACCTGGACATGTTCCTCTGCAACCTAGTTTAGGTGATTCTGCTCTGGCAAGGAGGTTGGACTGGATGAGCTTTCGAGGTCCCTTCCAAATTCTAAGATTCTGTGATTCTGTGATTCTGTGGTACTGGCTTTTGAATGGCCTTTGATAGGTAGCATAGATCTACTCCTAACTTCTAATATTTCATCTTTACACTACCTTCATTTTTTCTTTAAGCTAATGTTAATCTTTCAGATATTCCTTTTAACTCTCTTTCTCAATTTTACATGCATAGTTGTTTTAAAGTGAAAGCTACTAAGGGTTTTCTCTTTTTTTTGTTCAAAGATACTGAATTTTAGCGCATTACTCTCATAGTGTGTATTGAGTACAGAGTCTCGCTCACTGCAGAACTTAAAATCAATTCTCTGTGGGTTTGCTGATTACATTCCAAATGGTGTTTTTTTGTCTAAAATTTATATTCTCTGCTTCTTGACATTAATGACAGCAATAATAAAATTCTCATGCTGATTCAATAATAGCTTAAAAAATAGGACAAAAAGATAAAGGATAGTTTGACTGAACAGGAAATACAGCTTTAAGAAAAGGGCAGTCTGCAATGTGGAGATGAACCTGGGTTCCCCAAATCTGCACAAAATGAAATACATCACTGCAATAAATAAATAACAAACTAAGGAAAATGAGATGTGGTAATCCTTAACAAAAAAGTAGATGGTCCCCAGAAAGACATTGAAAGTAAAACCCTATGTCTACATAGGGATGGGTCTACTGTGTTTTTGACTGTTCATCTAATGTGGCTAGAGTGACTGTGAAACACTATGAGACCCCAGACAAGATATGAAGCACAAAAATATGAGAATATATGAATGCATAACAAGGGTTTCTTGTTATTTATGTTATTTACAGTTAGGATTCATTTGTGCTATTGAATTTCAATTTAATAATAAAAAAGAGAATATTCCATTAGTATTTCTACAACTGAAATTCCAGTAGAAATCAAAATTTTAACGTACCAACTGCTTCTTCAACATGCCTTTGTAATATCTAATTTTTTACTTATCTGGGTAAAGCTTTCCTAGCTTAGTCTTTTCCTAGAGATTTTTAGTCCTAAATCCAAGAAACTTCAGCCATTTTCATGTGTGATCAGATTGACCCTTGTAAATTAAAACATGTTGATCCATAGTTCCTTGACTTGATTGGCTTTTGTTAACCAGCTGCACCCACTTAGTCATCCTCATTGCTCTCTCTCTGATCAATATCCCCTGGCATAGTTTAAAGCTTTCCTCACCTTGTTAGCAAAGTTGCCTTTACTTCAACATGACAAATAGATTCTGTCTCTCACTAGCAGTCTTTATTCTTCAAAGAGGGATCCATGGTCATAAAAGCTGAAGTAACGGCTGTACCACTAACTTCACTTACCATTTTTAATTTACAGGGTGCATCTAGTCCCATCCAACCCTTTCACCTCCACCTGTAGGAAGAAGACCATCTGTTTTCTGAACAGCTAGCTATGAAGCTTGCCTTAGCAGAACCCGATCCCCCTCTTTGATGATTAGGGCACTGCACTTATTCTGTAACTTCAGATCTGAAAGTGGGGGCTTTCTTCTGATGCCAAAAGTCACAAGTTTCCAAGCACTTCTATCTTTGGAGTCTCAATCCTTCACCTCTTCAAGTACAGACTCTTGCTATCCTTACTTCTTTGCAGTGTGCTGTTCAGGCTCTTGTCTTTGTAGGGTCTCTGTGGAGACATTTTCAACCTCCTGTTGCTATAAAGCCTGCTCACCTCCATAGCTCCTTCACCTGATGACTCAGAGCCTGGACCACAGGCCACAGATGACACCACCATTGCCCCACCATGGGAAAACTTGCAGTTTAAGACCTGTGTGATGCCACGTACCCTCTAGATGACTGAGTCAAGGCCACAGCCTTTTATGAAAGAGTGTGCTGTTTGAACTGATAGACTAGAAGCTGAAAACATAGATTGTAAGAAGTAGCTAGGCAGAGTAACAGAATTGTGTGGGAAGGGTCTACCACAAAACAGAAGAAGGAAAGCATTAATGTCACACTTTTTGCCTCCAACTTTTGCCATTACTGTACTTTACCACTTTCATTTCCCTTACACTGTCATAGATATAACAAACATAGAATTTCCTTTCTGAAGGTGTGCAGTCAGAACCTATCTCACTGAATGTTTCACTTTCCATTATAAATAATCAGATCTGCTATATTTTATGAAATCTTTTATTTCTAAATGCACAGTGCAGCACAGAAAGCAAATGTAATACGTACTTTAAACTTGCATATTTATATCGAAAAATATTACCAAACCAAATGTATTTAAAATATTTGGTTCAAACTTGGCTGTAAATCAGCAAGTGCATTTTAAAGGATTTATTTATTAAAAAAGGAGTCATTAAGTCCTCTGTTTCAAAATGTTTCTCTTTAGAACTGGCCGGGTAATGCTGTACTATTTTTTGTGACTGAACTTTTAATAGGAAAATTTTAATAGGAAAATTCTCCAGAATGTATTTCTGACAGCGGAACATTTTAAATTAGCGGAAACAAGTGAGGGGCATTTGCCACTGGGTAACAGCCAGGAGCTGTGAGTTATATTTTCTTTTTGGTTGTCTCCAATGGGATGGCATGTTAAAATATCTCTAGCATATCACTGAATCTCAGCAACATCTAAGTTAAATTGAACTGTCTGGTAGCCAAGATTACTTACTGCTTAGAAAAGGAAGTTAAACTCCAGTCAAAAGAGAAGGAAGTGGATACTTGAAATAAAACTGCCTAGACAACAGAGATGTTTAATTGTCCAAATAGGAATTTAGCGAAGACATGTATTCTCTTGTGGAAACTGTGGCAATATCAGTACAGCATACAATAATCCAAACATCAATTTTACATTTTATCCTCAACTAATATGTGAAACTATCACATAGTGGGGAAGAATATCAGCAAGTAAACATTTTATTTAAAACAAAACAAAACAAAAACCAACAATCCCCCCCCCCGACAACCCTGTCTACCGATTTATTTGCCATCAAGGTTTTTTTTAAGATTTATGATTGAGTGCTTCTTGGTAAGGGAAATATGAAAATACACTGACGTTGAAATGTTATTTTGCTGCTTTCCTATCATAACCATTATCTTTTAATTTATTGATATGAAACATTATAATAACAATTATATATTCACAATGTAAATCTAATACATTTTGTAGTCAAATGACAGCTATCCCACAGGCAAAATGCTTATCATGCATACCCTGTAAAATACGTGTTTGCTTCTGTCTTTTGGGATTCCTCAATATACAACCCAGATCTCTGCTGAAAAATGTAATAGGAATTTCATTTCATAGCTGTCATCAGAGAGTAAAAATAAAATATAGCTGACTGAATAATATTTACATGAAGTTCTCTTTTTGCATGCTTCAAGTCTTTGAATTTGCAAGGAAAGGCTTAATCAAGGAGTTAAAAAATATTTGTTAAGACATGTCCAGATGTTTTTGGATTTGAAAAGACAGTAACAAAGAGAGTTGCAAAGTTTATTATGTTTAAGAATTCTTGTTGTGATTAAAACTGAGAAATCTTCAAATAAATTTAGATGATCATAGTGAAAAATTAATTTACAAGATTTCAGAGCTCTTTGGTCATATATAAAGATTGCTTTGAAATGTTTAATGCTTTGAAATGTTTAATACTTTTAATTACATGTATTAGATGCTGTGCATTTCAGAAATAAACATTCTAGTTTATAATGAGATATGGGTTTATACCTACAGAATGGAAATTTTTGATTTTTTTTGAAATGTGCAAGGGAATTCAACATGAGGGGGGCTCAAATTCCCCATATTGCTGTAAATAAACAAGTATATATGAGGGAACAGTGTCACAGCGTTGGGAGGTAGTGTTAACATGAAGAAGGACTGAAATATCACATGGGAAGAAACAATTGACCTTGTTGATACTGAATCAGGGCAACATGAAGGGATACAATGCCAAGGTCAAATATAAAATTAATTTCAGCTATAAGAGAGCAACTTATCTCTGGAGGTAAGTAATGACGAGAATAAGTAGGCCACATTATTAATAACACAATGTATCACCAATAGAAATCAGATTTAGAAATAAATGTGACTATAGAAAGATTCTATAGATAAAGTGATATCACTTTTGGAAGAAGGGACAGGCAACACAATAAGAGTATAGAGAACTTGCTAGGTCATGCAGAGAGAAATTTAGGAAAGCAAAAGCTCAGCTTGAACTCAATGTGGCAACTGTCATAAAAGATAACAAAAAATGTTTTTACATGTACATTAACAACAAAAAGAGAGCCAAAGAGAATCTCCACCATTTAGTGGATGTGGCTGGGAACATTGCAACCAAAGATGAGGAAAAGCCTAAGGTATTTAATGACTTCTTTGCCCCAGTCTTTAATAGTAAGACCAACTTTCCCCAAGGTATTCGGCCCTCTGAGCTGAATAAACCCCCCATAATCCAAGATGAAGCAGTTAATGACCTCTTATGCCACCTGGACATCCACAAGGGGCCGGATGGGAACCACCCAAGAATACTGAGAGACCTAGCAGAAGAGCTTACAGAACCAGTCTCCAACATTTATCAACAGTCCTGGTTAACTGAGGAGGTTCCAGATGACTGGAAACTTGCCAATGTGACACCCATCTACAAGAAGGGTCAGAAAGAGGATCCGGAGAACTACAGGCTTGTCAGCGTGACCTCAGTGCCAGGGAAGATTATAGGACCTTGGTACCAGGGACCATTATGGAGGGATTCATCTTGAGTGTGCTCACATGGCACAAGCAGGAAAATGGGGGAATCAGGCCAAGTCAACATGGGTTCATGAAAGGCAGGTCCTGCTTGACCAACCTGATCTCCTTCTATGATCAGGTGACCCACTTAGTGGATGAAGGAAAGGCTGTGGATGATGTGTACCTGGACTTGAGTAAAGTCATTGACACAGTCTCCCACAGCATTCTCCTAGAGAAGCTGGTGTCTCATGACTTGGACAAGTTTACTCATTGCTGGATTAAAAGTTGGCTGGATGGCCAAGCACAGAAAGTTGTGGTGAATGGAACTAAATCCAGTTGGTGGCCAGTCACAAGTGGTGTTCCACAGGGCTCAGTTTTGGGGCTAGCTCTGTTTAACATCTTTATCAATGATCTGGATGAGGGGACTGAGTGCTCCCTCAGTAAGTCTGCAGACAACACCAAACTGGGTGAGAGTGTTGATCTGCTCACGGATATAATGGCTCTGCAGAGGGACTTGGATAAGATGGATCTATGGGCTGAGATCAATAGTATGAGTTTTAACAAGGCTAAGTGCCGAGTCCTGCACTTTGGTCACAATAAGCCCATGCAGCACTACAAGCCTGGGGAAGAGTGGCTAGAAAGCTGCCAGGCAGAAAGGGACCTGGGGGTACTGGTTGACAGCTGACTGAACGTAGGCCAGCAATGTGCCCAGGTGGCCAAGAAGGCCAAGAACATTCTTGCTTGTATCAGAAATAGTGTGGTCAGCAGGAGTAAGGAAGTGATTGTCTCACTATACTTGGCACTGATGAGGCTGCACCTCAAAAACTGTGTTCAGTTTTGTGGTCCTCACTACAAGAAGGACATTGAGGTGCTGGATCATGTCCAGAGAAGAGCAACAAAGCTGGTTAAGGGTCTGGCAAGCAAGTCTTATGAGGAGCAGCTGAGGGAGTTGGGATTGTTTAGTTTAGAGAAGAGGAGACTGAGGGGAGACCTTATTGCTCTCTACAACTACTGGAAAGGAACATGTAGAGAGGTGGATGTTGGTCTCTTCTTCCATGTAGCTAGTGACAGGACAAGAGGTAATGGCCTCAAATTGTGCCAGGGGAGGTTTAGATTGGATATTAGGAAAAATTTCTCTATTGAAAGAGTAGTCAGGTACTAGAACAGGCTTCCCAAGGAGGTGGTTAGGTCATGATCCCTGGAGGTGTTCAAGAAGTGTGTGTATATGGCACTCAATGACATGATGTATTTGGCATGGTGGTGTTAGGTTTGGTGGTTGGACTCAATGATCTTAAGGGTCTTTTCCAAACCTAATGATTCTATGATTCTATGATATAGTGATATCTAAATCATAGTGAGACTTTGTTTCTATAAACTACTCTGTTCGTGTAGGAGCAGGAAAAGTTGTCTGAAATTAAACAGCTACAAAGATGGAAAGTGAGAATAATACAGATCTATATAAATTAAAGAAACTTTTTTTTTTATCCTAAAGCTAAAGAATGATATGGATAACAGCAATTAATAGATTGAAAGGATATACATTTATAACAGAAAGTGAAAATTTCTAAAATAAGCATAACATAAAACATGAACAAAATAGCTATCTGCTAGAAGAAAGTATTTTCAAATATTCTGGGCAGCATTTCCATTTTTCGGTTGTTTAGACTGTTAAGTTTTTGTTTGATTTACTTCTCCTTTTCTAGGTAGTTTTACAGTTTACATGTTTTGACAAGGACTGTCATGTGGTTCATGTATGCAAAAGACTGATGACAACAGTTTTTTTAAATTGATCAATTATTTCAGGTAATATAAAATATTCAGTTGTAATTTTTATGATTTATTAGAAATGGATTTAAAAAATATTTTTGTAGACTTTCAACAGAAATGAATATAAACAGTTCACACTTATTTGGGAAGAATATTTTCCAAACCATATCCTTTGTTTTAATAGCTGACAGCATGAAGTCTCTCTGATACTCCTAACATCATTGATTTATTTTATAGTTCATGTTTTCTTTTGCTACAGTTTCATCTTGTAAAACCAATTCTTTGCAAAACTATTTGCATGCTTATATGCATATATTTTCTAACATGTATGCTATTTGCATGTGACCTTCACAGGCATTAAAACGAAACATATTTTATTTATATATACAAAATTCCACTGTTTCACTCCATGGTCTTTGGTTTCTTAGAGCACAATGGTAACTGAAGTCCTAAACTAAATGGCTTTGGGATAATTCTCTACTGAGGAATCTGGCAGTGTCCTGCACGGGTTTAAGGATGGCAGGCTAGACTCTGTGTACAAACTAAGCATTATTTCATTATAAGTGATAATAATGTGATTGGGCTAAAGAACATGAATTGGAATATATACTACACTATGTAAGTGCTACAGTAGTTACTTATTAATTTGCATTTACTAGATCTAGTACAATAACTGAAGTAGTATTTTAAAGCTAGCTTAGTTATTAAATAGGGTTTGATGTTATTTACCCTATCCAATGACCGTGGGTAGTTCCATTTCTTTAAACCTCAGAGTAGTAACTGTTTGAGGAACATCTCTGCTTGATGTGGGGTATAATCAACACACCTTATGGGGAAAGTGTGTAAGAATCCTGCCTGATCAAGAATGGGGAACCACTTTTATAAAATAAAGTTATTAACTGTCAGTCTTGTTTCTAAGCCAAACCTCCTCACTCAGCAACCCTTCTGCTTTGGCAAAATACTTTTTATCTCATAAGAATGGTGTCTCCTTTTTATCAGTCTTCTATTTTTCTCTCTATCTGGACCTGGCTGTTCCAAGAACAGGCTGCCCGGAGAGGTTGTGGAATCTCTTTCTCTGGAGACATTCAAAACCCACCTGGATGTGTTCCTGTGTGACCTAGTCTAGGTGATCCTGCTCTGGCAGGGGCGTTGGACTAGATGATCTTTCAAGGCCTCTTCTAACATTCTGTGATTCTGTGTTTCTGTTAGTATTTTCCAACACCAAGGCACAGTGTGACCTCCTAGCATGTCTGGTAGTTTTATTTCATCAGAGAGCACACAAAAGGGGGGCAAGTGTCATGTCCTATCCCCCACTGAGTCAGAACATACTGCTACAGGCAGAAAAGTACAAGAATCTCTTGTTTCATCTCTTTCTCTACCTAGACTGACTGCAACATGCTTTCCAGTATTTTCTGGAGAAAATATGAGTGTTTTGCCAATCAAAAATCTTGTGGAGAAAGGAGAAATAACACAAGATCATGAAGACCTCTCTCAGTAGACATCTAAATTATTAGGGTTTGATGGAGATTCCAGATAAAGAGAGAGTGTATTAAAGGCCTTTTAGTCATTGGCCCATTCTGTGAACCTACAAAGACAGAAAGAATCAACAAAAACAACCCTAGGATGTAAAGGTTGGGTGGTTTTTGGGGTTTTTTTTGTTTACTTTTTTTTTCTTTTCCAGCTATGTATTCTTATCACTAAGCTACAATTCAATGATATTTCCAGCTGTATATTGACATCAAGTACGGCCTCTCTTCCCCTTTTCCAAGATCACCCTATAACCAATAAATTTAGTCACACTCTCGGTATATGGCTACAACTCCTTACTTAGTTTCAAAGTGAAACACCCTGAGAAAAGTCTGGGACTCAAGTATGATGAAGGAACACTGAACTGTGCATTGTCACACAAAACAGGAAGCACATTCTTAATGCTACAGATCTGAAAACAGTTAACTTCAGACTTCTCCAGTAAGATAAAGAAAGTTTAGTTGCCTCTTCATTGAAACTTGGTTTGCAATAGTGACTTAATTCCACAGAAGCAACATTTCTGGATATATGAAAGCTTAGGCAGCTTTAGACAAAGTAGGGAGACACCTAAATATTTTTTGTACTCCCAGGGATAGGAAGAGTAACTTGGATGCAGTTTCACTTAACTAATATCTTAAGCTGATGAAAGAGTTTAGTCAAGCTTGACTAAAGTTCTTTTGTTTAGTTTTGAGTAAAATATATCCAATGTAAAGTATAATCATGTTGTAAAAATATAGATTCAATTTCTACTTTGAGTTTTTAGTTCTAGTATTTTTTCTTTCCATTTTCCACCAAGATATTTTTTAATTTTCTTTCAGAGGTATCAGATCTTGCATCCACAAGCCTTAGCTTAAGAAGAACAAAACAATATTCTATTAGAAGTGTGGGTAAAACCATACAACCGTCCCCAACAAACAAACAAACAAACCCCAAACCAAAACACAAATAATGCAAGTTCTAATTACCACAAAAGCTTCTGATGCTGATATATTCACAACAGATAATTCATTATTTGGAGAAGTAGGCATGCAGATAATATGTTACAATGCTGACACTGTTGTCTAACATATATTATATTCCAAAACAAAAAAGAATACATACTTGAAAGAAGATAACATCTTTTTCTACAACCTGAGACTGTCAACACGAAGTCAAATTATTCTATTTTTCAGGTTGTACCTAAGAAACATATATCTGAATGAGATAAACATGTTCTGACTGCTGTCTCATGTATGTATCAACAGTCTCCATAGATGACCTTCTTAACGTCTACTCAGCAGCTGAAAGACCTGCTTAACTTTCTCATCTTCTCTTTGTAGGCCTACAGTGTGAAATAAATCAGAGCTCCCTCCTCTCTTCCTTTTTTTGTCTATCCAGATGCTACCCTACTACCTTGTAAAAAAAAAATTAAAAAATCATTATCTGACTATTTATGGAGGGAATAAGTTAATAACTGTCCCATCATATTACACCCACATACAAGTACACACAACACACACATGCATGTGCACACACATGTACAAAAGGAAAGAAAACCTCCAAGTTTCAGGTCTAACTACTAGAGAAATATTTCTCTTTAGATGGCAGTTCGGCAGTTGCCTTCAGAAGATTTATGGATGAGGAGTTTATGAACTTGCTACTGTCAGGGTTAGGACAGTGGGTCAGATGCTCTGATCCAATATGACAACACCTGAATTCTAATGCTGCCTACCTTGGGCCAAACCAGGCAATACAATCTGAAGTAGCAAACTGTCATGCAACTGATCTGGAAGTAGAAAGACAGCAACATGGCAAGCGATCTGTTATAAGCCTTTATAGCTAACAGTTGGAGTTATATGATTATCACTTGATGAATAAAAGAGAGGTTTTCCCTTAATTTTTTTTTAAATTAGCATAATTCTTAGAAGCTTGTTAAACAGTTGGCAATTCAAAAGAATTCATACATTTAATAATGACTTTTAAGTTTTCTCCTCTTTATTAAGCTTTGGGATATCTTAAGATTGACAGATTTTAAAAATTATTTTGTTCATACAGCTTCTGTTGTATGTATGAAAGCTCCAACAGAAATGGCTTTTTTTTTTCTCTACAATGTGTAGGACAATAGTCACAGATAAAGTGCTTGCTGCTACACTTCAGGATTTATTTGCTTTCAATGGTGAATTAGTCTGAGAAGAGGTAACTTAATAAAGCACATAAGCACTTTTTCTTCTTCATACTTTGACACCCACATTCAACTCTGCCATGAAACAAGTGTGATAAAAGCAAAGACAATGTTGGTTACCCAAATACTTACCACCTTATAGCTTGCAGATTTAAAAAGCAAGGCAATTCATTTCAACAGAGATTCTGAATTATACTTGATGCACTTGATGTAGTGCAAGGTGGACAAGATACCTGAAATAAACCACTTAATGAAAAATGCTCAGCACTAATCCTCTGTAAAGTTCCACAGTTACTCGCCTTTTGTGAATTCTGGTTATTATCAAAATATACATAAGATAAAGAACTTGTATAACCAGCTTTTCAGGCTGTACATGCACTAGGTAGTACTTTCCCACAAAAGTGATCTCATTAAATTCAGTGAGACTGTAGCTTAGTATTAGTATTCAAGAAAAAAATGGAAAATATTTTATCTGTGACTTACTTTGAAATGACATCTTTTGTAAAAGGCAGCAGTCTTCTGAATGGTTTAGTGAACACTGAAGTTTAAGAAATGTTTAAAAATAATCCTGTACATAAAAACTTAAAATAAAAAAGAAAATTAAGCCATATGTAAATTACTACCTGTGACAATTGTATAATAACCTTTTCATGTATCCATTGACTAAAGCAATTATATATTGAACATTTTCACTCAGGCTTTTCAATGCATGAAATAAGTTAGAGTTGATCTTGAGAACTGATCTTATTTACCTTTTTCTTGTGTGACAGACAGAAGAACAGCTAATTTTTCAGGCTGTACCTTTCTGATGAGTTATTGTGTTTGTTTCACTCAAAGTACAGTATTTTTCTGAGATATTTTGGACTTTCATTATTCCCAATAACAAAATGAAATGGAAATAAGTAGGGAAAACTTCAAAATACTTATCTAAACAAGCTCTACAATATTCATTTATTTTTATATTTCTATCAAAAGTGGTATGAAATTGGTAGATCAGATTAGATGAATGATGTTGGTAATATTTTCCTGTTGCATTGAAAGTTTCACTAACTATTGAATATAAATAGAATCCTGTGGGGATTTTGTACCATATCTTCAGAATTTCCTGAGTTGGTTTTGTTTTTTTTATTTATTTTCTCTTAATAAAAACTTATCTTTCTGATGTACTGGTAAATAGATTACATTTATATTCATGAAGTATATACTGACAGACATGAGTTCTTGGATATGTTAGGATTCTAATAAAGGTAATCATTTATTTTTCAGTATCGTTTAGTTTGATAAGAATGAAAATGTTACCATAGTGCTTATAAAAATTACAGGAAAGTGGCCTTATCTTATTATTGCATTTTTTCCCTATTTTATGTAAATATACTCGAAAACTTTACTAAAAATGCTTCAGAGGAATTTATTGTATTTTGCTGGCCTTCTCTAGGTTGTGCAGCTTAGTTTGAATTCTTTCAAATTTATGATGGTTTAAAAATTTCTCAGCTCTGTCCTAGGCTATTTTGCAGTAAAAGTTCTACACTTTCATGCAAGATTTTCTTAACTTGTGGTATATACTTACTACAGTATATAGTGCAGTACAATATAGATAATCTTAGTTAAAACAAACAAGTGGGACAGAAGACCAGTTTGGCTGAACAGGGAACTCTTGGAACTCAGGAGGAAAAAAGAAATTGTGTGATCTCTGGAAGCGAGGTCAGTCTTCATAGGAAGAGTGAAGAGCCGTGGTTTGTGTATGCAGGGAGAATACATGAAAGGTCAAAGCTCAACTAAAGTTGAAACTAGCCAGTGTTATGTCAGACATCAAGTCTTTTTAAGTACATTAATAGCAAGAGGATCTCCAAGGAAAACTTCGGACTGATACTTGTTGAAGATGGTCATCTGACTGATACAGATGAAGAAGCACAGGCATTCAATGCTTTTTTCGGCCTCAGACTTTAATAATACTGATAGATCTTGGACTGCCTTGTCCCCTGAGTTGCAGGACCACAAGTACAGGAACAGGGACTTTCCATTTGTGGACACTGCAATTATAAAGGACCAGCTGTATCAGGTGAATGTTAAAAAGTCCATGGAGCCTGATGGGATTCATCCCACAGTAATGAAGGAGCTAGCAGATGTTATGGCAGGACTCCTCTCCATCATCTACCAAAGGTCTTGAGAGTCTGGAGATGTCTTCTCTGACTAGAAGCTAGCTAACATTATTCCAAATTACAGGAAGGGCATTAAGGAAGACCCAGGAAACTGCAGACCTTTTACTCTGACTTCAGTACCTTGAAAAATTATAAAGTATATCATACTAGGTGCTACTGAAATGCATTTAAAGAACAATGCAATCATCAGGCCCAGTCAACATGGGGTCATAAAGGGAAAGCACTGTGTAACTACTTTTATGTCCTTCTATGATAAGGTCACCCACCTAGTGGATGAAGCGAAGGCAGTGAATGTATTTTCTCCTGGAATTTAGTAAGGCTTTTGATTCTGTACCTCACAACATCCTTAAGTGCTCTTGAATACTCTACATCCTCAACTTCCTTCTGCATTCCACAAGAAAACTATATTTTTGCAGTCCCTTTTGCTTGTATTGTTCTTAATCACCTTTGTTACTTAGAAACTTCCTCTGTGCAACTATACACATTGCTTTTTGTCTCTTTTGTGATCATGTTTGTCACATATGTAAAATTCTTAAGCATTGCACCTGGCTATTCCATCACAGTGTTAACAAAATACTTACATATTTTGTCTGGTTACACCATTTTAATATACTTATATTGGGGTGTGAGGCAAACATATGAATAATATCCTAATTAATACACTTACTACTTCTAAATGTGTCTACACAGTTCCTGGTGGGGATGGCTCACATCATGCAACTTGTCTGCTGTGGAGGAGCCTTCATGATGAAGAAAAATTATTGAGTACCTTTAGGGCCCCTTTCAGAGACCAAAAATCTTAGTTTCTTGTGTTAAGTATTTCCTGACTTTCTTGGTGCTGAATTGATTTGTAAGTGGGAATGTTTGCCTTCAGGGACATGCTACAGTTCATCTGGAAAGGTCAAAAACTCTTAGAGGTTCTTAGATGGAGAGTTTTATCTGGAAAAATACTGGATACCAGTTCGTGAACGCCAGCATCTGTACTGTGATTCACCTGATCAGCTTTGGACTTTACAATGTCTGAATTAGTCATCTTAGATTTCTCTTTTAATGAAGACAAAGTAGTATATGCATTTAATCTTGTTCTAAAGAACATGTTCAAAACAGGGCAGGTACAGTTTTCCTAGGAAATGTCTATTTCTTAATCTTTAAGAAAGAAGTATTCCAGAATAGTTAACTGAGAAGTAGGCATCCACATTACAGACATCTTACATTAGATATGCCTTAGAGAACATGGCAGATACTAAGCAATGCCAATCTTACCTATCCTAACTCTCTAACTGAACAATAACCAGTCTCTGAGGGTGCTCTACTGCTCAAGTAGCCTTTAAAGTGCTTTCTTTTGTCAGAAGCCTACTTTTTTTCCATGGCAGATATGTGAACAGAAGGGAGGCAGATTAAATAATGTTTCCAGGGAGAGATCATTAAATGTCTAAACTGTAATAATATCGAGGGATTTTTTAATTTTTTTTTTTATCATATCTAACTATTGTGCTACTAACTTAAAAAAAGTTGGTGAATTATCACTGGTTCCAGGACAAGTGGAACTGACTTTAAGGCATACTAACACATCTGTAGCATAGCACTTGGATCTCTTATGAATCCTGTGCTCTTCTGTGAACCCTGCTTTTGTGTGTTCAGTGTTTCTGAAATAATAGAGAGGTCTTTGTCTCCATCCATCAGAGTGGTATTTTTATAATGTGAAATTGTAGGGGTGTGTGTGTGTGCCATTAAGAATGGCGTGGGGACATGTGGATTGCTTCAGGGTACCTTGAAAAATATTTTTGGAGGCCTCTATAGGGTGATATGGATGGTGTATTTGAAGCAGCCTTGTCCGTACTACCTTTTGAAAATAAGTTTTGGACTCAACTGCCTCCTAAAGTAAGCTGAAATACTGGCTTTTGAAAGCTAATTGGAATAGCAAGAGACAGGGAGTAAGTTTGCAACAATGTAATGTAAATTATCAGAATCAAGTGGAATTTCCCTGGTGCTCTTTTATTTAGCTGTGTGGATCTCTTGAGATAGTCTGTTAGTTTCAAACCTTCTTTCTCCTTTAGTGTTTTTCATGCTACTTACAACTTTTATGACCAACGCACAATCACCAAGATTCATTACAACTATTTTTGACATTTAACTCAAGTATCTAAATGATGAATATTGTTGCTGATGGCTCCAGATGTGAGACCTTCAGAGAGTGATTCAGCTCATCTTCAGTGTCTGTTCTTCTCCACTGATTCCAAAGAAAGCCTATGGCAGCTCTTCTTTTAACTCAGCTGCTTTCAGTTTAGGTAATATGAATTTTGACAATGCTTAGAGAAAACCTGACTTACTGTTTCACCTACTCTTCTGCTTCGGACATTCTGTATCACTTTTCTGTACCCCAGTCTCACTCAATTTGTTTAACCATCTTCAAATTTTAACTGAAGGAGCATATGAAGATGTTAGCTCTTGGTAATATGTGTGATCTATAATTCAACAGAATGCATATTATCTACATCTTTCAATACAAATGTCGTAAGATGTTATGCAAACTGAATGCAAAAGCTCCCTTGCCATTCTGATCACAAAGATGGATCACAAAGCACCTCTGATTTAGTGCTTTACTAAATTATGTATTATTGGGAGAGAAAATTTCTTGCAAGGGATGACCACCTGAGGGTCAATGTAGAGAATCTGAAGACACATATTCTGGAGACTTCTGTAGTCTGTATCTTATCCTGCTTCTGCAAATTTCTCCCTTTTTGAACTATATACTTAAGAGTTTTAACAAAATAAATAGCAGTAGGTTTTAAAAATTTATCAGTTCAGTTCTTCATCTCTCACTACGCTGCTAAGGAAATGCACTAACTTACAGACAGAATCATAAGTGGTCCCAACTGCTTCTCCAGGTATCTCTCAACGGTAAATAGAAGCAGGTGTAGCAACTCTATTTAAGTTACTTGGTTTTATTTTCATTTTTTTGTAAAACAGATGCCATCCTTTTGGAAGTCAGCTTAGTCTCTTCTGCCTCCTTTTGTACTTGCTACGGGTGCCAGATCGTTAATTGCTTCCCATGCTCCCACCTGCAAAAGAATAAAGTTTAGTACTAGAAGAATGTGTGATATAGTAAGTGTAATGTAAGTATCATTCATTTGAATCTAAAATAAGTAGCCAAGCAGGCTCTCTAAAACATTCAGCCTCTAAAATTCTCTCTGTTTAAGACAAGTTCATCTCATTAGGCTGCTACACAGGTGCCAAACTCGCTACATTAATCCTCAAATATGTTTACCTTTACTTGACATACACTCTCCAATGACTGTGGAACACTGAATTTAACAAAATACTTAATGAAATCTTGGTCTTTCCCTTCACTTTTAGTCTATTTTCAGTCATTACCAAAGGGATTATGGTTTTCTATGGGTTTAAGTTTTGGGAGTTTTTGATGGGTTAGTTTTTGTTGATTTTGTTTGTTTGTTTGTGTTTGTTTGTTAAAACTGGAACAGAAGCTGTTTGTACTTTGTTCACTGCTTTTCTGGCAAAGTAGTCTCCTTGTACAGGAAACCTAAACAAACTACAGTTACATACAGCAGCTCTGTTTTGGCAGTATACTATAGTGTAAGCAGTGAAGTAGCTAATCAAATTTTCATCTATTTATGCTGTGTTCAGCTTTAAATGAGAGTTTATACTTTGAGATATTATATTATAAATTAAGTTAGACATTTGATTATAATAACTTATGGATAGAGCTAAATATAAAGATAAAATTTCACTGATGTTTGTGTGAAAGAAAAATCAAAACAGAAAAACCTGTTAGCAGTCACTCTAGGTATCAGCTACGTTAGAGTGTGCTCAAAGCCATAAATCACAATTAAGAGATATCAAGATACTGCAACTATGTGTTTACATTTAGGTAGAACATAACTTTCTTTCTGTAATTGAAATGAATAATTTGATTTCTGATATGATTAAGTGTGGGGGTTGTTGTTGGTTTTGGTTTTTTTTTCTTCTGAAAATTCTTCCTCCAACATGCTAGTGCTGCATTAATACTAGAAAAATAGTCTTACACTAAGACAGGAGTTAGTAGTAATGTTCATTAAATGCAGATCACGTCATTTTTCAACAGCGTTATCTAGGCAGAATGAGGATTATCATGGTGTTGAGAAACAACGGAGAGATACATAAGAAAATAAAAACTTACAGAGTACCTAGAGAGAAGTTATCACAGTGATTTACCAGGTGGGAGTGAGGAATGGAGACAGGGGAGAAGTTGTTTTCTAAAAACATACTACCATTTGATCAAATGGTCAATATCACATGTTATTCTAGAGATTTTCTTAAATGTCCAGCCTCAGATGACTTTAATTTAATACTTTTTCAATCAGTTCCTTTGAAAGTAAATTGCAAGGAAAAAGAACTTTGCCTTGTGACTTATGAAGAAAGTATTATATTTAACAAAATCAAGAGATAATGTTAAAACATATAGCCTGTGGACAGAATATCTGATTTATGTAGGTGCTGGGTCAAACACTTATGGAAGATCAGAGTATAAATACTTACTGTGTCACTAATGTGAGTCAAATGATAGCAAAATAGAAATAAATATTTCTTGAGTTTTGTAACTAATTGACAAGTAAGAATTTTGAGTCCATAGTTACTGGAATTGGCAGAGTTTGGGTTAGTCATAAAACTGCATTACTTTCTTGCTGTTCATGTTCTTGAGCTAGAAGACTTATGCAAAGCACCAGAAGAGTGCTTCTGATGAATATTTGAAGTGAAATACAGTCCTCCCTATAAGTGCTGCTTCTATTTGAACACCCAAATGTTCATAGAGGGAAAGCAAAAAAAAAGGTTTTGAACCTGGCCAGCAGATGATGTCTGATCCATATCTTTGTATGAATGAGTGTTTGAAAATTCTGTTCCTAATTTTTTATTAGCTGCGTGTAGTCAAAATAATACAGAAAATCCCAATTTAATTTATGAATCATAAAGCTATGGATACCAGCAAAGCTGAAGTTAGCAGTACCTGTGAAATACAGAAGGATTTTAAAAGCTAAGTACATGTAATAGATAGAAAGGCATTTTGTTCTGAATGACAGCAGAAATATAGATGAAACATAAAGTTATCATCCTAAAGAACAGTAGTACTTTTGTCATAACTACATTTTAAAATAACTCCAGCAAGTATACTTTATTTAATAGCTCTGCACTATTCATCTTCCCTGCAGTGAGTGATGACACTTGCAACTGTAGTAATTAAACTTTTCAGTTGCAGAAAGGGCCTCTGACAATCTTGAAGGAAGAATTACAAATTAGAACTCTGACAGCCCAGCCCTCTGAAAAGAGAAAGTCTATTTCCCCTTGGCTTTTTAACTCTAATTCAATCTTTGCAGATAGAGTCAGGTATGAAAAAAGAGTTCCACATAATAGATCATGGACTTTAGGCTGGTAATATATCTAAAAGTGCATTTTCTATTACTCCAATAACTATGATATAAATGTAACATTATAGCCTGCAAGTTCATTTGTGAGAGAAGAAGCAACTGAAAATTCAATAACAATGATGCAATAAAAATTAAGTAGAAGGACATGAATAAGACCAGTAGGTTGAACACAACCTAATGGAAGATTCTTTTAGCTCTGACCATAAGGTACCACATTGGACTCGGTCTCTAGTAACCTCTACTTAAAAGATGCCCAACTCAATTGTGTGCAGAGAAGGAGTAGCTTGCAAAACAACCCAAGTATACTAGTATTTACCAGGACTAGTGGAGATTTCTTAATATTTTATCCAAGATGTTATACAGATGAGGTCACTGATGTACCCATTCGTCATTCAACCTTCTGCTGAGACCTTAAGTGACCATTACAAATGCATTCAAGATTCTGCTTAAGCTTTATTCTGAATTCCTGAATCAGAACCTCTGTACTGGGATACAAAATACAAACTTTTTGAGGGATGGCTTGTGTCAAAGAGTTCTACCATAAAGCATTAGTTCTCCATAATCTTATCTTACCTCAGCATTTTATTTACCATTTGCTAGTTATTTTTATCATTTATTTCTTAAAACAATGTCCATTAAAAGAAACAAATTCAACTTTGGTTGAAGCCTTCTATATTAAGTCTACCCTCAACTGCTTTAAGCTAAGTTACAGTAATACGCTATTAAATAATAAATAGATCATGACTTTTGTTGAGGTGAAATTATAATTAATGAAGTTTAAATTAAAGTATTGACCTTGAGGGATAATAAACCACGCTAATTGAAACTAGAAGTTAATATATTATACCACAGATTTTTAAAACACTGGAGGCTTCGGGGAGGTATGTCTTTCTTCCTTTCCTCAGTGACATGGGCTTAGTTCACCATTATTCTGCCTTTAAGGATTGGACAATTGTATTCTCATAGATTCAGTTGCAGCAGTTAAAAATTTATTACTGAAGGTGAATTAATTTAGTCAATTTCCTGGTTTGTGTTGAAGTGGACTGACAATGTTCATACTGTCTTGCATCTGAGTTATGAAATCTCAAAGATAAAAGACAGCATCAAGTAACACACAATGGTTTCAAAAGCTGTTCTTTCTAGATCTGAGACAGAACAACGATTCATATAACTTGGTAACTTCTATGCCCTTACCATGGTCTACACATTTTGACTAACATGACCAACATTAAAACTAGCAATTATTTAAAAGATTAGGAATTTTATTATGTATCACAAGCAAAAAATAACTACATGTATGTTCAAATAAGCTTCTCCAATATCTTAAAAGACGCATGACCAGCTGGTCAAGGGAGGTGATTCTCCCCATTTGCTTTGCTCTCTTGAGACCCCACCTGGTGTACTGTGTCCATCTCTGGGGTCCTCAACATAAAAAGGCCATGGACCTGCTGGAGCAAGTCAAGAGGAGGGCCACGAAGATAATTAGAGAGCTGGAGCACCTGACCTACGAGGACAGGCTGAGAGAGTTGGGATTGTTCAACCTAGAAAAGAGAAGGCTCTGGGGAGACCTTATAGCAGCCTTCCAGTACTTAAAGAGGGCCTACAGGAAAGACAGAAAGGGACTTTATTGAGGAGCGTAGTGACAGGACAAGGGGTAGTGGTTTTGAACTGAAAGAATGTAGATTTAGACTAGATATCAGGAAGCAATTATTTACTGTGAGAGTGGTGAGACACTGGAAGAAGTTACCCAGAGAAGTTGTGGATGCCCCCTCCCTGGAAGTGTTCAAGGCCAGGTTGGATGGGGCTTCTAGCAGCCTGGTGTAGTGGGAGGTCTCCCTGCCCATGGCAGGGGGATTGGTCTGGATGATCTTTAAAGTCCCTTCTAACCCAAGCCATTCTATGATCCTATGATTAAAATCCTGTTCAATGTGTTAATATTATACTACAGCAGTTTGTTTGTTTTTTATGGCAGTGGGCTGTCTAGAAAGGAGTTTTAGATTTTGTGTTGTTTGTTATTATTCATCTTTTTTGCATTTCTGCCTGAGGTTAAGGTAAGCATTAGCTTCAGTGGCTGTTTGGTGCTGTGAAATTCTGAGAGAATGAATGAGAGACCTTTTTTTTCCCTCTTAGCTATATTTTTTAATATTACATTCTCAAAGGACATTACAAAGCTTCCTCTCATTTCAAGTAATATTAATCCACCTACTACAGGAAAGTGGTGGTATGGATATTTGAGATGCGAATCCAAAGAGTGCTTGTAAGGCAAGTATATTTTTATTTATTATTAAAGAGTTTTTCAGGAGCATTCATCAGGTGATACCACCCCACAGCTCACCTTGAAAAGCAGTTTATTCTGCAAATAGTTCCACTGATTTCAAACAAACTCAATAATCAGTATTCTTTTTGAAGAACAGAACACAATCCTGGTCCTCCATTGCTGTACAAAAATATACATTAATGGGATTTAGTAGATTTGCACTGATTTAGACCAGCTGAATATCTGGCATAAAAATAATGCAAAAATGTTATTCCAGTACACTGGGAAATCTGTAAGGCTGTTTGGAAAATAAAGATCATGTGGAAATTCTGGAACTGTTCCCATAAAGCTTAAGCATAGTAATTATTATTGATGGTGTATTGCTTCTTTATTTCCAACAGTGCATAAGGATGGCAGAATAATGTACAAGAATAGATGTTTTAGAATTAAATTTCTTATGCATAAAACACCTTCCCTCAATTCTGATGAAGGCTTTATGCCAGTACTTTACTAACAGTAAGTGCTGATGGAGGGAGACAAAAATAGCCTCCTGCAAGATATACTGAGAGGCCAGTCTGACAGAATAAATCTCATTTGTTTGTGTCCCCACTGCACACTTACTTTTTTAAGCCTTTATATTCTTGGCAGTATGGGTCCTGGGTCCTGAACACAGATCCTCTTTCCACGTGCATTTATAATGCAACCAGAAAGCATCTTGGTAGAACAGTCACCTTCACTTTGACTTATAAAAAGAAAATTGTTTAGACTGCAAGGATAGTCAGTTGGAATGTGCCTTGAAGCAGTATTTCAGCAGTGCATTCTGTGCTTAAGTGCTGCCATCTTTCAAATAAAGCATCTACTCCTACTCAGATAAAGAACAAGAGATCATCCTCCTCTTTATATTGTCTTTATCCTGCTCCAGTTTTGATTCTGACCTTCTCAGAAAGATGGTACAGGGAAACTTTTCTTTGAGTCTCTTTTTTAGTCTCTCTTTTGAAATCTAAGAAGTAAATGTTGATTCAGAAGGGGCTGTGGAGCTTAGGCAACACTTTGCTTCCAGAAACAGAATGTAATAGAACAGATTTTATCTAGAAAAAATTTGCATACTTAAGTTAAAACAATGTTGAAGCCACTTTAAATTCTGTTTTGAAGGCAAACTAGACCTTGCTTTTACTTCATGGATAAATTTCTGGTCAGCACCTAATCGCTGAAATGCTTGTTACTGGGTACTAGAGTAATGGTCTAACCATTTTATTTCAGTTTATTTAGAAAAATAGGTTACATAAGTCATCCATACTTTTCAAAGTTTGAATTCAGGATTTTTTTTTCAGCTGGACCTTTTGATAAAATTATATGAACACATATTAATTTTCCATGAACTGACTTTATTAAAGTAGTATTTTATTCCCAGAACCACAGAATCACAGAATGTTAATAGTTGGAAAGGACCTTGAAAGATCATCCAGACCAACCCCCCTGCCAGAGCAGGATCCCCTAGACTAGGTCACACAGTAATGCATCCAGGCGGGGTTTGAACGTCTCCAGAGAAGAAGACTCCACAACCTCCCTGGGCAGCCTGTTCCAGTGCTCTGGAACCCTTACAGTAAAAAAGTTTTTCCTTATGTTCACATGGAACTTCCTATGCCTCAGCTTGCACTCATTTCCCTTTGTCCTATCATTGGCTGTCACTGAGAAGAGCCTGTCTTCATCCTCCTGACACTCGCCCTTTACAAATTTATAAACATTAATGAGGTCACCCCTCGGTCACCTCTTCTCCAAGCTAAAGAGACCTCCCTCAACTGATCCTCACAAGGGATATGCTCCACATTCAGTTTTATGAAAGATTATAAATATATGTATATGTACACATATATGCATATACATGTATATCTGTATTTGACTGTTTTGAGGAAAAGAATCTGTTATTTGCTCTTGGAGTGCTGTGACTAACTGCACTTGAACCAGAGCAATATTAGTGTGAATTCTCCAGGATATATTCACTTTTGGCTCAGTTCTGCAGAGAGCTATATGAAGTCCTGAGCATCTATAATGTTCACTGCCTTCACTGACTTTCACTGAGAGCTATTGAGTACCTGCTAGGATCCACTTCTATGCTCAAGGACATTTAGAGGACTATGTAATCTCCAAATGAATAACTGAGTCATGTAATATTCATTAGCATCAGCTGTAAAGCAAGACATTCAGGTAATCATGTCAAAAAAAACCCCCAAACCAACCCTATATCATCTGTTACACATGCAAAGCAAGAGAGAATTTTTAGTATCACCCGGTTTTCATGGACTGAAGCATTTCATAATTACAAACTTTGTATTAATCTATATTAATATATTCACACTGCATTACAATGATTAGTGCTTATATATATATACCACAAATATGGAAACACATCCCATGTGCAAAAATAGACAGTGAGATGAAAAGTGTAGAAGCTGCAGTTCTGCACAAATGACTCTGATCACTTAATGACTCATAATGGCTCACTGCGACTCTGAGGCATAAAGAACTGCAGTACAGCTTGTTGACAGGCACCCACATGTGACAGCCTGTACAATAATCCAATGATACAGCAATGTTATTGTGATACAAGACTTTAAAAACTTTTGACTGAGTCAAAGTTAAGTTTGGACATATGACAGAAAATCCAACTTGCAGGTGCTTCTTCCTTTACAAGATCCATCTCAGTTAACAGTTGAAAATGAGCGTGCTGTTTCTTTTGGAAATGGTTTGTGTTGTAGTTTGGTGCCTACTTGGCAATTGCCCATGTCAGAAAACTTGCACATTATTTACTGCAGCTCAGTACCCATTTCCCTTCTCTCATTTCCCATTTCCCATTTTCTAACTTCGGGCAAGAGCCTTAAAGCAAATTTCCATACAACGAGTGACATCAAAGCCTTGAGTGAATAAAAAATGTCCTATAAAAGGATGGTACCCTGTCTTCCATATGTTCTCTGGTTTTGCCTATAAGCAATATGCCTATTTTGCAGTCCTATCTAACTTTGAGTAAATGATAAAATGAGGAGAATGTGATCTCATGACACACAGTGTTATACAATGTTTTCCTTTCCTATCTCAGTAACAGAAAGCAGCTACTTCTGCTACAAAGAAGATCATCATTTAAATTTGCATTTTTGGGGAACTATTTTTGAACATTATTGTAAATAAAATGCAAGTGGTATAATTTTGTGGGAGCAATCACAGTTGAAGTATCCTTATACATAAACCTGTTTATTTACAAAGACTCAACTTAGTATTTAGCATTTTTAAGTAACTCACCCCTCCACCAGTTTTCTCAGTATTTGCTTAGCACTCATAGGCAATTCTGGATATTCAAAAATGTAGGCAAATGTAGAAATGTAATGTAGAAATGTAAACAATGTAGAAATTGAAGGGGAAAGGAAAAAGGAACATGCTTTCAAAGGCATTCTTTCTGGAGGCTTCCACTACATCCCAGTATTATTCTAGCAGGCCTCATCTCAGACTGTTAACCTCATGTTCAGATCAAGGACATACTTAATCTTATATCTCTTTTTATGCATGTAACTTTCCTTATTGGATCAGAACACTCTCACCCACTCCCCAAGTTGTTCTAAAAATGTTTATTGAACAAATCATGATTCAAAAAGCAAAATACTTTAGTCTTGGGTTTTTATTTGTTCTTCATAAAAGTAGAGAATTTTAACTAGAATGAATTCCAGTTGTAACCATTAAATACATGTATTTTGATGATGTTTGGAACTGGGGTTTAGTTCTGAATTGTTTCTAAGATTTTTCAGAAAGCACTTGCCTGATAAAAATATTAGAACTGAAAACTGCACATAGAATAACTGCACTTAAATGACATCCACATAAAGATTAGGATATAGTAAAAGCTGGTGATTCTATAAGGAATGTATTGTTCTCACATGCACTGGGAAAGGTTACTTTTAGGACAGGAGCATAATTATATATATAATTTGTTAGCAGAATGTTCTGTCCTTTTCTCCTGTACCTGACTGAATAATAATGCAGAGGGTATAAAGCTGAAATTTTTTTGATTATTAAAAGCTCCTTTCCAATGAACAAAAATGTGATTGGATGTCTAATGAATTGGACTTTGAAGAAGTATGTAGTGATGATTACAGATTAAAAAGCACCTGCGCAGACTCTGTTCAAGTCTTCTCATGTTCATTTAAATATGAAGTAGAATGAAACACATGGCAGTTCTAGTTGACATTAATAGGAACGTTGTGCTAGCAGGCAGCTGAAATTTCATCCATAACCAGCAGTTCAACATGATGGGCACATAACTGAGTCAGAAAAAACTATATATAGAGGTCAGAATGATAGATTTTAGTCCTGTATTAAGAAAACCAAACGAACTATTCTTTTTTCTTCTTTTAATAAGAAAACTATTAGCATTAGACAGCATTGCATTAACAGCAATTCTATTTCTGTGTTGCTCTTGAATACATGTTGCTACTGTATTATCACTTGAAGAAGCTGCAGGCAATATTTTATGAAGTGAATGGAATGGAATAGCACACATGCATGTTCATTTACACATACATCCAGAATAGCATAACTACTCACTAAAATCTTAATATAGTTGCAGAGCAATGCTCACAGTATAGTTACTTCTCTCCTTTGCACACAACATTTTAGCTTATAGATCAATAGTACTTGCTTTTTTATATAATAGAATATCATTAAATTAAAAACAAACAAACAAACAAAAAACCCAAAACAAAACAATCTAAACCATATTGAAATTCCTTCATAGAATGTGCTAGGTTTTCTGCAGAGGACAGTGATCTACTGTGGCTTTTCTGTAATGATACCATAGCATCAAGCATTATTCTTTTTAATAGGTGTAACCATAACTGCAAAAAAGATTTTCCTCCTGTAGAGCCACTGAAAAATATTTATATCTGGATGCTTCTGCTTTGCTCAGGACTATGGACAGATGAATTTCCAGTTATGCATGACACAGGTCTACTTCTTCCACTGGAATGCCCAAACATTTTCCATGATACTTTCACAGCACAAGAAGGTAATGGTTGTCATACTGATGCATTTGTTACATAATAAATACCCTGATGAATATGGCATGACAGTGCTGTTTTTGGACCTCTCATCATGTCTCTCTTTCTACCATCTGGAAAAAAATATCTGCATCCTTCATTCTTAACATGATTTTGTTTTTCTGTTTCATTTTGAAAGCAGCAGGACATGCACTGACTGAAAACCTCCACTAAATTTGTGCATAAAGAGGTGTGAGGGATGTAAAAAAAATATGGATCATTACTTTTGTCATCTATCAGTTGTTCATGCAAACACAGCCTTCATATGCAGAGGATTGCTTTAAACTCTCTTGGCCAAATGCAAACTGATTTTCACAGGTCACTAAATGCTGCTACCAAATTCCTGTTTTCTAGCAGTTACCACGTATCTCAGATGCTATAACATTTAAAAAGTAAGATGCAATCATTATGCTAAACTACCAGTAGTAGATTTTATTTACATTCAAAAGTTTAATAAATAGTTGTCGTGGGTTGATTCTGTCCAAACATCAGGTGTCCCCCAAGCTGCTCTGTCACTCCCCTTCTTCAAGTGGACAGAGGGAGAAAAATATGACTAAAGGCTTGTGGGTTGAGATAAGGACCGGGAGATCACTCACCAATTACTGCCACAGGCAAAACAGTCTCAGCTTGGGGTAATTAATTTAATTTATTGACAATCAAATCAGAGTTCACTTCTACAAATGACAATGTGTGTATGTTATGTAAACAATGACAAGGCCACTGTCTCACCATACGCTATATCCACACCTGCAGGGAGGAGCAGACCCAAAACTGACCAACTAGATATTCCATCCCACATGTGTCATACTCAGTGTAAAGCTGAGGGATCACGAAGGTCTTGACCTTTCACTACTGTTCTTGCTATTTTTTCTCTGTTTCCACAGAGGCCAAAGACCAAGCCGAACTCTGTTAGTTTGTCTGCCTCTGATCCTGATTTGTGTGTTCGTAAATCTAGCTCTTGCATCCTGCTCCAACCTGCTGTTGGGTCTGGTCTGGGAATTTTCCAGTGCCCTGCTCCATAAAGCATCTGGTGATGTAATCGTCATTGGGGGAGAGGGCTGGGGGGTGGAATTTATATTTTATATATATATATATATTTGTACATATTTGTACATACTCCATTACTTTCCCTATTTACATTATTATGCTGTAGTATTAGTATTACTGTTTAATTAAATCTGTTAGTTTTCTTTTCCAAACTATAAAGTCTCTCTCCCTTATTCGTTTACTCTTCCTTTCTGTGAAGGGTAGAGGGGTTAATAGAGAGCATGTGTCCAGGATTTAGTGGCCAACCCAGCCCTAAACCACAACAGGGTCACAGCCTTCTTCAGTTCCACCCACCTGCTCTGGCATGGGATCCTCCATGGGCTGCAGGTGGAAATCTGCTCCACTGTTAACCTCCATGGGCTGCAGAGGGACAGCCTGTCTCACCATGGACTTCACCACAGGCTTCAGGGGAATCTCTGCTTCAGTGTCTGGAGCACTTCCTTCCTTTCGTTCTTCACTAACTTTGTGTCTTCAGAATTGTTTTGCATATTTTCATTCCTCTCTCCATGTGCAGTTCCTGTTGCACAGCATCTTTTTCTCCTTCTTAAATGTGTTATCACAGAGGCGCTATCACCATTGCTGATGGGCTCAGCCTTGGCCAGTGGTGGGTCCACTTGGAGCTGGCTGGCACTGGCTCTATAGGACATAGGGGAAGCTCATAGTAGCTTCTCACACAAGCCAGGCCTGTAGCCCCTCTGATATCAAAACCTTGCCAGGCAAACCCCATAGAATAGTTGAACCTTTTTTATTCAAATATTTCAAGGACATTAGTTGTGCTTGGCTAGAAGATAAATTCAACACAAATCACTCTAAAGACGACTTCCAATTTCCCAGCTCTTAAAGTGAACATTTAAACAGAAAGCTATTTGCCTTGTTAAATGTGGGTAGAATTCTATACTACATATGCAAAATGGTTTTTCTTATTATTTTTGACTTGTGCAAATAAGAGCTGCCTGTTCATGAAACACAGAGCAGCCAGGCAGCAAATGTGGCTTGCATCAGCTGTAAGAAGCAGCTAATTACCTATATCAGTACCGCAGCTGTAGTTCCTTGCTAAGGACAAGAAATGATGTACCTCCTTTTAACAAGATTCAGTATTATTTCATGCATAATTACATTCCTCTATGATTACCAAAATGCCTAGGGGGAAAAAAAAGAAGAACCACTAAAACAGAGCAAACAATTATTTTCTTGAAATTATCTGAATAAGTACCAAAAATTGCTGTCTCTGTAGCAGAAACAAAATCAAAGGCCAAAAAGTATTCAAGCGCACATAGTCAGTAGTGAGCCACGAAAGTATTTATCACTTCCAGAATGGCAATTATTTCTAAGTACTAATGCATTTTTTTCAGGAAATGTATCTTAAATAAATATATCTTGTGTGCATTTATTTAAGAGTATCCACCTTTGCCAAAACGGCCTCAGATAGTTTTTCCTTTTTCACTCTTAAGTGCCACACTGTGATTTCACTACTTTTACTCTTACTGTACTGTACCCATTAAAACAAAGATTAACATCAGAAATACTCAGTTACCAAGAAGTCCTTCGTCTTTCATAACTATCAGTCCTTAAAGATTTATCTTAAACAAAAGTTTCCATTTTATATAAAGTGGCAGAATTTTCTTTTAGATGTTCCAAACCATGTTTTGATGTTTTCCAGCTCTTCATTCACATGCTTTCCAAGGGCTACCTGAAACATATGTGCACTAGTAATGAATGAGAATGATAAAGGACTTGATGCAGCATGAACAGGAAATTCCCTAGACATCTTGTCTGGTCTGTGCCACGGAACACTAAAGAATCATTTGCATTGACCTTGCTGGCACTGTTTGAGAGTTTTGGTAAAACCACTCTAAATGTTAAAATGTTATACAAGCAACCACAGACTAGAAAATGAAGGAAAGATAAATGATGGTTGCAAGCTATTCAGCCTTGTAAGAGAAACCCATAAACATTTTGCCTTATTATTTTTTTCAAAGATAAATAATATTAATACTGAATGTCTGACATAGATCAGAGGATGAACTTGTTTTACTTTTGTCTGATTTGTTTCCCAAATGGTAAGCACGGTAAGAAAAAGTTGTTTGCTAAAGCATTTCAGTTGTGCTGAAGACATTTAGTTTGAATATTGGCAGCAAAACAAGGATGTCAAGCTTAAGTAAAAATGGGACATATTTTATTCAGTGGTCACTAAGGACAATGTATTAGGTACCTTGCATCTTTTAAAAGCAATATTATGCTTCATACTTTATTTGATTTGTGTCTGCTGTTAAATGGAGGCTAGAGAACTATTAATTTAATTCTGAAGTAAACACTTGGAGTTGATTTACTGAGTTGTTCTCTCACTGTCAATTACTACATCCATCCACTGACTAGTTCTCTATTATCTCCAATGGAGATTCAAACAACTGGCTCAGCAAGACACCTAGACTGCAGACAATCAAGTGTGTTATTGGGCTGAATCTCATTTCTAAATTACACATACAAAAATCTCTATGTACAACTGGCTCAGCATTGCTGGTCCAGAAGCAGGGATTTTTTAATGTGATTTACCTTTATGTTGGTAAAGCTGGTTTCTTAATCTTTATATAGGTGAACAATCCTTAAGCTTCAGTATCCATTGCTATTGAAGCTGTTGGATAACACACAAAAAGATTATTTGCATTAATGATAGGTTCAGCATGAGACTTTAATTTCAAATTTTGATGAATCTGAGCTGTGACACAAATAAATTAATTCCTCTTGATCCTGAATATTCCCCTTTATATATCTTAGCTTGCCATCAGGAAGTCCATTGATCTGTAGTCCTAGGCTACAGTCAACTCTGCTTTTGATTTTATTCTGACATTTTTCCACATAAACCCAAAGAGGTCACAATGCTGGAAACTGTGATAAAAACAGGATGACACACAAGATGGTGTAAGGAAAAAATAAAACAAATTTTCCTATAGTAATGCTCAAAATGCTTCTATATATTTACGAAAAAGGTAGAGCAATCTTGTCTTCAGATTTATGGTGCTAAACATAAGGAAGAGATGAAACTAAAATGTCATGCAGATCAAATAGACATTGCAAACACTGCAAACACCTCTTTCTATACTTTTTTAAAGTTGTAGGTTGACTGCGACACATATTTTTATATAGCAGAAACAAGTATCAATGACATCATAATGATGTCTCAATAGAGATACTATCATCTTCCACCAGTTGTCTGTATACTAGGCTACTAATAAAAATAATTAATTTTATTGTTTATAAATTAACAATTTATCATTATTTAAGCCTGAAGGAAAGACATTGTAATATCAACAGCTTTGTCTGATGTGAACTATTGTTTTAGTGTCTGTATATGGTTTCTCTTTGCCTGTTTACCTTTCTAGGAGAACTGTGAAATTACTTTGTGGAACCAGCTTATTAAACACTATGAATTTCATTAAATGTAATGAATGGTAGAATAGCAATTTTGCTCCTTCTCTCCAAAATCCATGAATTTCTGATGACGTGACCTGCTTGGTGGTCGAGGAGAAGGCTGTGGACGCTGTCTACCTGGACTTAAGTAAGGCCTTTGACACCGTCTCCCACAGCATCCTCCTGGAGACGCTGGCTGGGCATGGCTTGAATGGGCATACGCTTTGCTGTGTAAAAACTGGCTGGATGGCTGAGCACAGAGAGTTGTGGTGAATGGAGCTAAATCCAGTTGGCGACCAGTCACAGGCGGTGTTCCCCAGGGCTCAGTTTTGGGGCCAGTCCTGTTTAACATCTTGATCAATGATCTGGATGAGGGGATTGAGTGCTCCCTAAACAAGTTTGCAGATGACACTAAGTTGGGAGGGAGTGTTGATCTGCCTGAGGGTAGGAAGGCTCTGCAGAGGGACCTGGATAGGCTGAATCAATGGACTGAGGCCAACTGTGGGAGCTTCAACAAGGCCAAGTGCCAGGTCCTGCACTTCGGTTGCAATAACCCTATGCAGCGCTACAGGCTTGGGGGTGAGTGTCTGAAAGGCTGCCAGGCAGAAAAGGACCTGGGGGTGTTGGGGGACAGCAGGATGACCATGAGCCAGCAATGTGCCCTTGCGGCCAAGAAGGCCAATGGCATCCTGGGGTGTATGAGAAGGGGTGTGGTTAGTAGGTAAGAAAGAGGTTCTCCTTCCCTTCTACTCTGCCCTGGTGAGACCACATTTGGAATATTGTGTCCAGTTCTGGGCCCCTCAGTTTAAGAAGGACAGGGAATTGCTTGAAAGAGTCCAGCGCAGAGCCACAAGGATAATTGAGGAATGGAGCATCTCCCTTACGAGGAGCGGCTGAGGGAGCTGGGTCTCTTTAGCTTTGAGAAGAGGAGACTGAGGGGTGACCTCATTAATGTTTATAAATTTGTAAAGGGCGAGTGTCAGGAGGAAGGAGCCAGGCTCTTCTCAGTGATAGCCAATGACAGGACAAGGGGCAATGGGTGCAAGCTGGAGCATAGGAGGTTAAATCTGAACATAAGGAAAAACTTTTTTACTGTGAGGGTGACAGAGCACTGGAACAGGCTGCCCAGAGAGACTGTGGAGTCTCCTTCTCTGGAGACATTAAAAACCTGCCTGGACGCGTTCCTGTGTGACCTAGTTTAGGTGATTCTGCTCTGGCAGGAGGGTTGGACTGGATGATCTTTCGAGGTCCCTTCCAACTCCTAATATTCTGTGATTCTATGATTCTGTGATTCTGTTAAAGTGGAATGTTAAAGTGGGCTGGTTTCACGGATGACTGCTATTAACTTAGTTTTGCCCCATCACTTAATTAAATTTGTTATTGCTTCACTCTTCTAATATGAAGCTGCAGTAGTGTCAGGCTGAGTATTTTATCACTGCATAACAATTTTTCCTTCACTTTCTCATGAAACACAGAGTAAGACAGTCCTGTACAAAGCCGAGTGATTACACCATTAATTTTAAAGAGCCCTACATCAAGGTTAGAAACAGCTATGATAGACTTGTTAATGGTTTTATCAGAAACCTGGAAGCTACCTATCAGTAAAAAACATCTATAGAGAACCCCCCTCACCACTATTACTACATATTTTGTGGTATGTAAATTATTATAATTATTGTATGTAAATTGTTAAAATAATAATTGTGATCTATGACTGAAAAGAATATCATTCTGTAAAATAGTTTAAATACGTGCACTATACATGCAGTCATCTCAGTTCTACTAGCTTCATCTGTGCTGCTGAACAGATATCCAGGGAGCAGCCTCTTGCTCCCAAGCTTAGTGCTGCAGAACAGCCGATACCTGTATTTTTTCAGGGAGACGCCCAATGGCAGATTGGCCGCAACTGCACTGCATAGGACTTGGCCTTAGGTCTTCTCCTACCTCCATGTAGTGTCTTTCTTGCCCTAGGTCTTAATTACTGTTTTTTTAACGTGGGCATAATGGGGTTTCCCTCACTAAAATATTCCTCAAACAATGTCAGGAATGTGCTTTAATTAAGTGAAATAGTGTTTTTACATTATGAAATTCAAGGTACATGTAGTGTGTTCTGTGGTATGACGTGAGAGCATTATGGGGATGTTGTAGGGTGCACAGTTTTCTGAGATAAGAGTATGAGTATCTACAGCAGGCAGAAGTCAGTATGATATAATTTTCCAGTTTTGCTTTTAAGAGTAGCCTCTGGTGTGAACCATCCAGTTGAATTGCATCCAGGTCTGTCTTAGAGAGAACTAGAAGTTTCCCTAAGAAGAGAGACTGTGAGTAAATTAAAAATTAAGCAGTGTGGATAATATCAAGAGACAAAGACCCAGGGGATGTAATTTCTTCAGAGTCTATACTTCAGTGTTATCCCTTTTAAAGCTGAAACGTTTGCATTGCAACTCTTAATGGTGCTAACAGTTGAACAGCGTTAGGGAAATGCAACCAAAGAAAAAAGATGCTAACAGTTTTCATATTTATTGTAAGCCTTCAACTAGAGAAATTAGTAATAATTGGCTGGCAATAAATACTGGGTTTGGATTTTAAAAAAAACAAAGTATTTGATAATATAATAACGTATGGATTTACATTTCCTACATGTATACTGTAATAACACAATTCAGGGTGTGGTTCTTGTTTCCCTTCTAGTAGACCCACAGAGACACATGTATTTGTTTCTCTTATCTAACACTCTTTAACAGTCTAGATTTGTCCACGTGACACTGCTTAGAGTAGAATCTGCCTTGGTACCACTAAGGTGTTTGTACCTATTTGTTCGCAGGTCCATCAGGTGCTCTGCACGCATCATACTTGTTTGTTCCTGTTCATTGCATGACTACAGAAGATTTCACCAAGGGCCTTAATGTTTTGGGGGTGGAGGGGTTAATTTTACATAATGATAAAGGAGGCACTGAAACCACTCAGTGGGAAACTGTCCTGCAATGTCCTTTTAGGTAGGTAAGAAAAACCTCATAGTTTTCACTTCATCCCTTTTCCTTAGGCTCAGTTTGGAGTAGCTCAAGACACATTACAACAGATGCTTTGCTCTCTTAGCCCTCTGGAGCCTTCTTTGAGCTGAATTTTTTGCAATACTTCAAGTGTAGGTTTTTTTAACTGACATTCTTCCTAATACAGACAAGATAATCTTACTATTTTGGTTGCCCCACATACAACACTGTTTATGTTTCTAAGGAAAGACACCAATGTGCCAGTATACAAGAAAGAAAGAAAGAAAAAGAAAAAAAGAAAGAGGCTTAGCCTGAGAGAATTTGTGCTGTTGGAGGGCCAGCATGGCCTGAAAGATGAAGACTTAGCATGAACCAGTTACACTGGTTGTTGTAGAGGTTGCTGTAAGGAACTAATTTGTGGACCATAGTCATACAGGCTTTGCTAGGGAGAACCCCAGTTGTATCTCTTCCCAATGGAACTGCATTCCAGAACAGCTCTCAGAAATCCTGAGACTGCAGAGAAGGTAAATCGAGGATCAGTATAACTGGAGCAAAACTGGGACTATTTTCAAATGACACATTGCCTACATAGCCGCTGAATTTACATAAGTGGATGTTTTTAAATACATCTTCAGTAAATACCTGTCAAGAGTGGTTTTATTAGAGTATATCCTGACATAAAATTGCTGACCTCCTGTAATCCTATCCTGCCCCGGTTTTATGAACCTGTGATTAAATGTATAAAGAACGTCAGGAGCAAGAAGCTTCAATTTGATGGAAGCAGGTATTTTATAACCAAATAATCATAAATATAGGGTAGCAGACAAATTTCAAAGCTCACCTAACATGCCAGTATATGTAACGTTGTGCAAAATCAAGCTTTAGGAGTATGATTTAATGTTTCTGAGTAAAATTTAGGTTTGACAAGTACTTCAGCATTTGCAGGAGGCAGAACACTGACACTGCTTTGGACATCGACTCTTAAATTCTGCTTTATTTGCACTTCAAACATAAAACCTTGTTAGTAACTTTGCCCCAGCTGTATAGCAAGTGAAGGTTTTTGGGAATATCCAGAGGAAGAACTTTAGGTACTCTAGCTTAATTTGCTTTAAGAAGGATTATGAGATGTGTTAATCAAGCTGGAAATATACTCTCATTGCCTTAAACACTTCTCATTTATCAGAGGGACACTTGTACAAAGCTTTTTGAGGTAATATCTAACAAGTGGACTTTAGTTATTGTCTCTGTTTAAGGGTCAGAAAGAGAGAGAGCAGGATTTTCTCTGTATTGCCCCTACCCCTCCGAGGGGGAGGATTAAGAAAAGAGAATAGACAGAGAATAAAAAAAAAATATGCTTCGCACAAGGTTGGAAGTTAAGACTATAACAAGTTTAATGAAAACAACAGGGGAAAGGAAAAGGGAATTAATAAGGGACAAAGGATAATTATATACAAACGCTGCGACTGCTCTGACTCGTCACCAGGGACCGCAGTGGTGCCGGGAGCGGGTGGTGGTGGATGCTGCCGAGCACGTGGAGCCAGGCCCAGCCGTCCCGTGATGCGACAGGAAGCAGCCCAGGAAAGCCCCGCGAAAACCTCGTTTTTTTATAGACTGTGGCGGGAAAGGGGGGGGGAAAACAACGATCTCTTGCCCCCCCAGGTCCTACAGACACCACCTGTCCTTCCCTTTCAGGCTGGTAACCCTTAAACCATAACAGTTCTTAAATTAAATAGCTTGACAAGTTTTGTCTGTTAAAAATTTGCTTCAACTTGAAGTATGAGAATCAAACTTTAAAGTCACAGAGAAGGTGCTTTTAGGTTTAAGTTGGACCATCTTTAACAACAAATTTATCTTGATTCAAATATTTTCCATGACACTTAATGTTCTGGGTAAACAATATCTAACATTTATAAATCTGAAAACAATATAAGCTGCAGAGATTATACTTAAACATGCAAACAATTTTGTTCTGTCCGAATACATCCTTATGAATCACTGACTCTGTTGGTGGCATGTGGATATTAACTGACAGCTCTCAACCTAAATCCTGACATGGCTTCAGCACCTGCAGTTCTCTGGTTTGTTTGAGATTAATGACGTGTCTCTTGGAGAAGTTTAAAATACCAAATTGTTAGAGGAATTCTGTCCTTGCAGGGTTTGTGCTTTTACAAAGTGCTTCCCTTTTATTGAAAGAACATCTATTGTGTTCCTATATAGTCTTCTGCTATGTTACGAGACAATTTATAATCAAGATACTGAATTAACTGATTTTCTCAGCATTCATGGTCTGGTAAAGTCATCTCAGCACATAGTATATAATCATCGTCACTGTTACCTTGAGCTATCTGAGAAGCTGCAGCTCTCACATGTCGATTAACTCAATGCTTTATACTTCCAACATATGACTGCCTTGCGCAGAGGTTGCTTCTCCTCCTTTTATGTTGTGACGTGCTACCAGTATGTTTAGATTTCAAACTGGGAAGATAAACAAACTTGAGCACTGAAAACCAGTTAACTCTTATCCTAGATTATAGATTCTGTTCTGTCTCTTCTGATACCACTAATACTGAATGTTTTATTTCTGCAGGAGCATAATTTAAAAGATAGAGTAAATTAATTAACAAACTTCCTTGCAGGTAGGATGATTTTCCAGCAGGTGATATCTGAGGGCTAGCATTCAGGAATACCAGGACATGAGCTTGCTCCCACTTCAGAAGCCCTTCTACAGTACTGTGTATTGCTTAACTTCCCTTAATTTGAGGGACACTGAAACATTAGTTACCAATATTCTTTCAGCTATTTCATGCTTCAGTTATTATTATTTATTTTCAGCAGTGCTTGTTCTGACAGGGATGTTACAAAAAGAGGATAAATAGACTTCCAATGATAACTGCAATGAGTGGCATATAGCCAAACAGTGGCTTTGAATTTTAATATACTTTCACATGCATGTTCACTGCCAAGGCTAAAATACTAATTAGGCACAGCACTGTCATGTGTACAAGGGAGTAAGAACTTCCTGGGCTCAACTTTATGTAAGCAGATATGCTTATTCCTAAATTAGGCAATGTCTCTGTTAGCGGTATCAGAAATCCATTACACATTTTAATAATGTAATGAACTAGACAGGAAAGGTTCCTTTAGGTCCTTGTCCTGAAGATCGTACTCACATTGAACTTCCATTTGAAACCAAATTCCAGAACTTCTTCCCAAATGCCACTTTCCACTGTTAGTGTCTATGCATTTTACTGTTCTTTCCCCTATATTCTTGTAGAAATAAGACACATTGTAGGACAAAAAGGCAAGTGAGAGTATTTTTAAAGGATCTTTTAGTTCCTTCAAACTGGAAAGTTTTCTTGTCATCTTAGAGTTTTGTTTTTATTTTTATTATGGGATTTTGCCATTCCACTATGTTGCTTCATTTGGAACAGCAAACTAAAATTTATCAGTCAACTAGAATATCCTAGATTGTAGGCTAAGGAGAAAGACAAAGACTGAGATACTAGAAGGGTTTTGGGGAATGTGACTGGGATGATCTTTCACTTACACTTATAAGCATTTTTTTCCCTTCAAGAATCTGCTCTGTCCTGTAGCTTCCATCTCCTCTCAAGCTGTTGTCTATTCTTCCCTTGTCTTTTCTTTTCTTTACAATCCTTCCCATCTTCAGTTTTTTCATTTGAGTACGATTAACTTTTGAGTAGGAGGGAGAATACAATAAATATTTCTAAAGAGCAGGATTATTGGAATTATTGTCCCAGTAAGGCTGAAAAAAGATGATTTTTTTTTTCTAAATTTAAAAAATAAGTTACACCATTTTCACAGGATTTCTTTCCTAGTAAAACTGAAAAATAATTTTTTTCAGCTTTCATCATATGGCATAATCAATAATCAATGGATTATTGTGCATGAGGTTAAGATGGGCTCAGACTTGAATCTCATTATTGTGATCCTCAAAACTCTGTTCAGTAACCATTTAAAGCTGAGTCAGCTTTTGACATTAAAGTTCTACATCTGGGGAATCCTATATAGTTATGAGTGTTGTCAGGACCAAACTCAGCATGTATTTAGCAGATGAATTAGATAAAAGTCTTTGGGCTTGACTTCCTTTTATATTCTTGGCTAGCTTTTATTTTTTTGGCTTGTTTTCTCCCCTTGCAGGCACAACTACTGCTCAAGTAATCTGGTTTTAAAGAACGTTTTAGCAGACCTGTATGAAATGAGTTCTTTTTATTATGGACTTTATCAGAATTAATTTTATCTCTTAACTTACTTCTCAAGATTCTAGGTTCAAAAACCAAGTGTCATTTTTAGTTCAAGATTTACAAACATAGAAACTCTGAGAAAATTCAGCTAAAATCAGAATGTTTTGCCTGCTATAATAGGAAAGCTGTTAATCCCTAATCCTGTTTCAGAGGAACTTAAGGTACTGTATACCCAACCTTAAGAGCTTTGTCTGCATCAATAATTTTTCCGTGAGGCCTGTCTCAAGTTTTAGATCTTTCAATTAAAAGGTACATCAGTAGAAATTTTCTTATAATTCTACTAGTGATAAACACAAAATTTTGCATTCAGCTATGATGCACTTTTATATATTTTGCATAAAGCTAGTCATTATATCATGTGTGGTTTTAAAACTGAAGTTTTACGGTCAACTGAAAATTCATAGTTTCTATATCAAAAGACTGTCAAAAGAAAAAATTAGTCACTCCATAGAGGCCCTAAATTTCATCTTTAGTGTTTGAATTCCCAAAGCATAGGGTAATAAATTTATCAGTTTTCAGTAATTTGGCATTGAGGAAACTTAAAGTGTATTATTATCTTTTACAAATATGCATGAGATAGGGTGGAAGATGACTGTAGTAAAATCTGCCACTGTTGACACATAGGGACTTGTACTCATGAAAAATCTTTTTTGGTTTGATAGCAGTCACAGTTCTAGCACTTATTAGTTGGTGAGGGTCTCATCACACTACATAGTACTGTATTTCCAGTTCTGGTGTATTGGGGTTGTAGTATTGGTGCTGGCATGTGTACCATTGCTTTCATTTGTGTTTTGCTCAAGAGGCAAATAATTAAGACGCTAGTGAAGTGACCCTCAGTAAAACTCAGGTAGGGTAGGATCCCACGGCGGTGTAAGACCTACTTTTGTTCAATAGCAAGTACTGTTATGAATAAAATTTTTCCTTCATTTGTTATATTTATCAATACCAATGACTTCAAGTCAAATTCTGTCATCCTTTTTCTGAGTTTTTTGCAGCCTTTGTCATATAAATTTTAACTTCAATCTATGCAGTCCATTTCACAAGTTGAACAACCAATTTACAACTGCTTTCTGATTATTTATCTATAAAGAATGGCCAAATACAATTGGCATTTGAAATAAAAGCCCTGTACCTGGTGAACTAATTGCACCTCTAACAGTCTCTGGTAGATAAGTCCTCCAAATCTTGCAAGAATAAAGTTACAAGAAGCTCTTTAGAAGTTTACTTTTGGCATTAACTGACAGACACAGAGCACCTCTAGTCTTTCAAATTTATCATATATATCTACTAAAAACTTTAGTTTGGCTGATAGTTACAAAGAGGATTAAAAAAAAAAATCAAGGAGAAAATTGATCAAAAAAGAATCATAAAATAGTTATTGAAAATACTTAGACTGCCAGGGAAACTCAAAGGGAAACAAACTAGAATAAACCAGAACACAGAGTCAGGGAGTAAAATTCAGAGGCACTTTTCTACTTCACAAATTTATCTGTGGAAACAGGCCATGTGGTACTGAGACAGAAACAAATACTGATTGCTTCAGCTGTAGTTCTGTTGTTTTTTTAACACAGCTTTGTAAAAGTGCCCAAAATTAGGCTAGCAACCTCCAGAAATGGCAGAAACATTGTGAAATAAATTAGAAGGGGAAAAGAGGAAGACAAAGCAATGAAATCTATTCAGATCTTTTTGCACTGAAGCTAGATTAAGCCCATATTTGCTTTTTGATGCCAAATTCAGAAAATGACCAGTTAAACATGATTTCATGCTGGATTTGATGTTGCTTTATTTCTAGGGAATACCAGGCAATTACATCCTTTCAAGAAACTCTTCTAGCAAACATGTTCATTTTGAAAAATTCATACTCTGCTATCGTTCTGCTGTTACGCCACTGTTTTAACACTGAATAAGAGACAAAAAGGGGCAGAAACAGCTGAGAAAGCTTCTATGACTACTAAAAGAAACAAAAATAACCTTAGAAGTAGAATCAGGGCTCTGAGAAATTGCAATCACTAATGCATGTTAAGAATTGTTAAAGTATGACCAGGGAAGAAGTCATAGATATGAATGTCTCTTTGTGGACCTGTATCTGTTGAAAAGATACTAAACTCTTGTTTAATTTTTGTTTATTTGCCCTGCAAGAGATAATACTTTATTCAGCTTTCTTTTACAGTCTGACAGGGCAGGGTAAATAGGTTGAGACATTTGAAACATCTAAAAGTTTGACTTCAAGATGCTGTATAACTCTGGTCCCAGTCACAATATTTAGCAGAATTAATTTGAAATTATGTCATTTCATCAAAGAAGATGAGCATCAGGCATCTCCATAAAACTGCATTTCTTTACTTCTTGGAAAATAAGGATATAAAACATTTCTCTAGCCATAATCAGATCCCAAATGCTAGGCATAAAAGAAGAAAAAAAATTAGAAAACAAATGTAAACATAGTTGTAGCTACAGATGATGACTCCAAATATGTTTCATTACTACAACTATAATGCCATCAAAGAAAGGAAGAGATTTATCTTTGAGCAGTACACAGTACTGGTGATTAGAATTAGAAAAAGAATGTAAAGTGTCTTCTGAACAGAAGCTAGTGGGTTTTCTCAGAATTAGAAAATGAAGAAATAGAGACTGTACATTTTTAGCAAATCCTTTGTCTAATCAAGAGAAAACAAACACTAGGCTCAGGATACCAATTTGATCCATAATCCATGATTCCTTATTGTTAAAATACTGGGCTAAATTCACTGATATAGATTATGGTCACAAATCTAATAACCTTATCTTTACACTTGCTTACAAGAATTTCACATATGTTTTATTTGCACATCTTACAATGACCTTTAACAGGAAACAGTTATGATTATATCTTCTGACAGTAGATAATGCAGATTAATCTAGAAGTTGGAGACTTTAACACTTTTGGACTGCTGAAAAGGGATGACAAGGTGGAATAAAATCCAGAGGAAGCAAGAACAAAAAACTCCTCCAATAAGCAACAGATTCACTGGAGTCTTCTATAGTTATTGACACATGTAATACTATTGATGTTCCTGGGATGTCACTTTTATGATGCTATATTAACTGTATAGGTAGTGTGGTTGAGGGAAGAAGAATAGTCCACTAGCTGTGCTGCAAACCTAAAATAATTACTATTTCATGTTAAGGTATTTTTGAGAAAATATTGAAAAAAAGACATCCTTTATTCAAAGATATGTGTATTAGCAATTCTACAGTGTTTTCTTACTGAATCCAAGAAAACACAGCTGAATCAAAAAGACAGGATGTCAACAGGCAAAATGACTAAAGGTCAGCCTAAAATATCCTAACTCCTTTCTCCTCTGGCATGTAGTCTAAAAACTGTAGTAAAGGCTCTGAGTTCAGTACCTTGATTTTAACAGATGTTTCCTAATCAGTCTCAGGGACTCTTCTACCACAGACAGTTTAACGCACTTTTCTTTGATACTTGTAGCCCAGAAATCTACTGTAGGACTATCCTGGGGTTTAGCATCTGAAAGTTACAAAACATTAATCTTCTTTTGTCTCTAGAATGGAATCCTTAAATTTACTAATAGCTTAAATAATTTAGATATCTATAACAGTAGTTATAGTATCTCAAAGGTTCTTAATACTTTTGTTTTGATTATATTTACATTGTATGCAATCACTATTTTCCCAATGTGTGAAACTGTGTTGTTTTGGCTGGTTTTGCATAAAAGGCTCAGTCATCTGAGCTTTAACCTTTGAATTGATGACCTACATTATTCCTTTTGGCATCTCTGTTTTTTATAGCCCAGTGATAGAGAAAAATACTGCTGCAATACAAAAACATCACTTTCAACAGTATTTAAAGCTCAGTCAAACTTCACGTGAGAAACAGCATGATAATTGTGGAAATCTAGGCACAATAAGTGAGGGCTTTTTTCTTTGTCTTTTGGTCATGACTTTTATTTACTGCTACACAGTGGCCCAGTTTCACTAGAACTAAACACCTGGAACTCTTCATTTAGCTTCTGATCTAGTGGCTGGGTCATGAGTTTGAGCTCTGAAAGCATGTTTGAATCACGGCGGGCTGAGCCTAAAAGTACTCAAGCTGTCATCTGGTAGAATATTATACAAAAAGAAAGCATCTCTGGCCTTTGTGTTTTTAAATGAAAGAGGCCGAGACTCCCTTTTCTTGCTTTTTCTTGGTATGCTCTTGGCATCTCCATGAAGTCTGTATGTGCAGGGTGATTTTACAGCATTACTTGTCAACAGTATCCCTCAGGACATTAAGATCTTGTCAACCTACTTTCTAATTCCAGTGGGTCTTATTTGGAGAGTAAACAAACTTACTGCTCAGATCTGGAAAGTTATATTTATTGATATAAATGCTCTGGAGGAAAATTTCAGATAAAAAGAGGAAGAATCTACTGAATTTAGGTAGCCATTTAGCAGGTGTCTTGTCAATCACAAAGACTAAACTGAAGTCGTAAAATACAATCAAGTTTTTCTTTCAGTCTGGCCTAAATATTTTTAGTGTAAAGACACTATGAGCTTCCATTTTGGCCCCTCTGATTCTCTTCTACAGCAAACAGAAAGGAACAGTTTAAAACATTAGCAACAACACTTTAAGTCTGGATTATTGTAACATCTCAGCATTATACTTTAATTGACATATTACTGATTTTCAGCATGAACGGGACTGTTCTGAAGGTACAATCAGGGATTCTATGTGTAATAACATATTAAGAGCTTAGTACATGATACTTTTATACTATTTTTAATGATACATTTAATAGGGAGTTAAGTGTAACTAAACAATTACAACTTAATTTGTAATTATAACAAACAGCTGTCATTGAACTGAACTCCATGACGCTGTCTTGATGTATGTCACCCGAAGTTTTACACTTTGAATGCTGAATTTTAGTTGCTATTATGAAGTTGTATAACTGGAAAAATAATTATATGCACTTGAGTTATCTTTCATTTCTTTAATAGTGCCCTGTAATTAAATAATTGACACTCTAAAGGCTTCCATGGCTATTTTTGAAGTTACTTATTTTTAGCTTTGGCAGTAGAGTTCATTAGCAGAATAGAAACACTTTCCCAGCTCTAATTAATTAATCATTATGACATGTCTGTGAGGTAATTTTCTTGCTTGAGGCATCATGAGGATGAAGCAAGATTTGTAGCACATACTTATTGTGACAAGTATCAAACAAGTAGTAAAAATGTTAGGATTGATAAAGTCAATAATTTTTAACAACTGGAAATTGAAATCTGACAAGTATCTCAATTTAATGACATTAGAAGTGACTGTAATTAAAATAGCTTAGGTGGTTTTTTTTAGTCATCTGTAAGCCTTACACTTTTCAGAAGTCAACCGGTGTAATCTTTTTACACACACAAGGTAGAGAAAAGATTTATCCTATTTAAGAGACATTTTTTGCTATTTTATTAACACTATAACTAACACAACTTAAATATCTAAAAAATAGTACAAGGAAAGTCTTGTTATTCCCTATGACTCCTATATATCACAAGATGTTTTTGACTTTGGATAAGTACAAGTAATTTTGAAGATAGTTACAAGCTACTGCAACTTTTCTTACCATATTATGCACTTGTGTATCTAGTATGGAACAATTTTCCCTAAAAATATAGTTAAACAAAAAATAACAGTGCATGTTTTCCAGTGGGGTAATTTTGATTTATAGTCAGTAGGATTGTTAATTTTCACTAATCCTAATTACAACTGAAAATTTAACATATTCTGCAATTTTTATAACATGTTAATCATTAATTCAACTCACACACTAAGTGTTGACCAGTCAAATAAGATCTTTCCAAAGGCATTGTATAGATTTGAGCATAAAAATAATTTTATAGACTTTCAAGACCTGACACTTTTAAAATATGAAGCCTAACACATCTTGCAGTTTGACTTTGTTAGTAGAATCTGCTTCTAGTCAAAGCTAGAGAAGAGTGTTTGTCAGTACTGTGACATCTTACAAATGAAAGTAGAATAATATCTCTTAGCTACCAACCACCAGCAGCAAAACCACACAAGCAAGATATTATATGGCTCATTTACTCTCTTGTTTGCTTTTAGAGAATATGTTACTGAAATGGAAGTACAGCACCAGTCCTAAAACTGGATAAAACAGGAAAACCTGCTATCCAAATGCTTTGTGGGCTTAGGGTTATTTTCTTGGAGTGTGGCAGATACAGGTACAATCCCCTTATTCCTGATATGGACCTTGAATACAAGTCATCTTCTTCCTGATTGATAATCTATTATGCAAAAAAAATGGATATCACTTTGGGTTAAACTGTTAAGCACCTAGAAGCATAGCTGTTAGCCATCCCACATAGCTCAGACAGGAGGTTTTAGTGAACACTTTTGAAACTCATTTGCCAGCATTCTGCTGAAATGGCACAGTGCACGCATAAATCTTTTCTTGGATAGCTACAGACTTTTTCCATAGAAAAATACCAAAAATTCTAATAATAATCTTCATCTTGTTTAGGAAACTAAATGTTATGAGTTCAGTTTATAACATGATGTGACATGACATAGCATAGGATAAAAATGTTTACACTTCTAAGACAGGACTCTATCCTTTCCTGGCTAGATAACTGGTCATCTGCTATGTACTTACTGTTTATGATCATGTTGATCTTGACTACTGAAAGTCTTGCAGAAGTCACTATCATTTCAGTCCAAGGTTAAATCAACATTTCAGTAGTGTGTCACTTGGTCTGATGCACCATCTGGAAAGAAATGCACTGATCTTTTTTCTCTGTATGCTGGTTATTTTGCCCTAGATCATTTATGCCTTGTCTCTGAACAGAGTATTTCAAAGGCACTTTTGATCTTGGTTGGATTCTAGTTAGCCCACAGAGGTAAAATGCCTGAAAACCCGGTTTGTAGATCAATTACTCCTTGATAAAGTATTAGTCAGCATCAAATGCAGTGTTTAAAGTTTTGAGATTGACATTCTGTTTTTCATATTTTTAGACTCTTAGAAGTTTTCCTCCTTTACATCAGACAGGAATGTCTTATGCATAGGTAAATGGATAGTGCTCCATAGGCTTTTATTACCCCTTGATGCTCTAATCCTATTCTTCTAACATGCATCATCCTTTAATAAACAGACATGTAGTTTAAGCTTATAAGGAACAGATAGCAAACAAACAAATAAAATTAGTTAAAGATGCGTATTTTGGTTGTATGTTCCAGAAGGACATCATTGTCTAAAAATTTTGTTTTGCATACTGACTCCCAGGAAAGTGTATAAGAACATGGTATATATCAGAACAATCTTTATTAGATGTGATATTAGTCTTTATTTTTAGGTTTGAGTCAAAGCTGTTCCCACTGCCTGTACAGCCATCTTTTCCTGTTGTTTTTAAAGGAGTCAATCTCAAATTTTCAGGTAAGTGTGTGAGTATTTCAGTATACAAGTAATATAACGAAGACTCAGACTGCAAGCTCCAAAGTTGCCAAAGACAGCATGCAACAGCTCTTTTATGTGACTGTCATAATGCTGAGAGGCAAACTTTTGACTGAATTCTTTTTTTCCCAAAAACGCCCAGAAGTAAAAATTAGATCTTGTTAAAACTCAATTTGCAAATTGCAGCAGAATTAATGGGAGAGTCATGCCAAGTTTATTTGTTGCAGCAACAGCAGCTCAGTAAGAACATGTGTTAACCACTGATTTAGCTAACATTCAGACCTGGTAAAAATAGTTATAAAAAGGGCCAGAAAATTGCTAAAGATCAGATTTTTAGAATATATGCTGTTTTATACCGACATCAAGCAGTTCATACTGAGATAAGCAGACTTTAGGCCTATTAGATTTTTCTAACCAGGCCAGGAGGCTTTTCTCAGAAAGTCTATTACAAATAGGATGATAATTGAATGGAGGGACTTGGAATAAATTAATACAATTTTCCACACTAAGCATGTCAAATAAAAATATAAAACCTCAGGGTAGTGTGTGGCTTTTATTTCTTACTTAATCATTTAATATATACTTGACTATTTACCATCATTCTTTCTCTCTGATTTTTTTTTTCAGGGATTTAGCGTTTTAACCAGTTTTCTTCTATGACTATTTTTAGAAATAGGTTAAATTCTCAGCTGCAAATCACAGACAGCTGCCTAACAAAATCCCTTAGTTTTTTGAAAGATCTTTATCCCTGCACCAATGTTAATAAAAGAAACACTAAAAAAAATTTGATAAAACCTTTATCTTCACATATGGAAAGGCAGAAGTTGTTCTATGTTCAGTGAAACAGATACAGCTCTTTCTGATGGATTTCTGGTTTAGGTCTCATACATGTCAGACCTCAGGTTTCAGCATTTTTAATAGATTTCATACTTTGATAGCACTGAGAATAGGTTGATTGATCAGTTCAATTTGTTGATTGAATTGCTCATTGCTTATTGTATTTCTATGCAGAAAAATCGCTAACTTTCACTCCAACTTAGTCAAATATATTTCCTCCCACCACAGTAATGAAAAAGACAACTATAACCCTACTTAATTAGTAGTAATCTTTCCAACTCACACATCCCAGTTCCTGAAATATCATAGCATTCAAATTATTTACTAAGTCTTGTCCATGTCAAAATCAGCATTTGTTGTTTTCTTAAAGAAAGAGAACAGTAAAAGATAAACTGCATTCAATGCACACACTGTACACTGACTTGCAAGTTTCACAAACAAATTAAATTAAATGCATTACCAACAAGGTAAAAATTGAAAGAAGAATTAATTTGAATTCCTAAGTTTCCAGAACTACCTTTCACCCCATCATATAACATTCCCATATTTTATTGCACTAGATGAAGGGGTAGATTTATCTGAAAATTAAAATTTTGAGTATCTTCTCAGATAGCATTATTCCAGATTTACAGCAGTGACTGCAAAAAGAATCAGGTCTCACCCTTTTATGCTGCTTTAATGTCAGAGACATTTTCTTTCTGTCTCTCATGTTATATTTTTATACTTTCTCATGCTGCTGTCTTTTTCAATATCTTATTCTGTAAGTTGCCTCTCACAGCATGTTGCTGAGCTGGACAAAGATATTTTCATCACCATGTCTACACCTAATGTCCTAAAGTGACAGGAGATTGAAAGGAAAGTTGCGAGATAATTGCTCTGACCTATTTACTGCAGCCTCCTGTCACAGCTCTACTCCTGCAGCAGTGTTGTCAGTAGCCTGAAATAAGGAAATAGAAATGGACTAGTTACACTAAGAAGACCCAAGAAAATTGAAAAAAGTTTGCTTTCACTAAAATCTGGGAAATTCTAAAATAACAAGTGAAGTAGCGAAGCTTATATATTCATACAGAAATAGGCATTTATGATTTAACTATAGCTTGTGAAGTTTCTGCCATCTCATTAGATAAATTACTATTTAACATGCACATGTCACAATGGGGATATAATGAAGCTCAGAATCCTGAATACTGACTTTGTTGTTGGTCAAACAATATTACTCACTGAGGGTCTAATGTAACGAATGAAAACATGAATGATGAAAACTTACAAGGGATCAGTTCATTGGACAGACATTCTGAAAATATTTTTTCAATGTTGTTATATTTTATAGTAGTTTGAATACAACATTTGACAGTGCTTTCACTTTCAAATAAATGATTCTCATTACTATACTTATAATCAAGAAAGAAACAAGCAAAATCAAAATACCTGTTATTTTCTAGGATGCAATTAATGTAAGTTACTCTTTATTCCATAGAAGTGTATGCCTTCTGTTACATTTGAGTAGAGAATTAAGAAAAGGGCATAGGTTTTATAGAGAACTTAGCAATAAGCAGGGCTTGCTGTGAGTGAAAATCAATATAAATGCGATATGAAGCAAGACACACTTTGGTACATTGTCAGAGGTCAGCTGTAGACTGGAAAATCAGACAAGCAACAGGATGAGTAGTTTCTCTAACATTTATCTATAATAAAAGCGATAAAACTGTTTTCTGAGCAGTGAAAATAGAGCAGCTTGATTTCCTGTAGCTTTCTGTACTATGCCTCAATAGCAGAACAAATTCAGCTTCTCTGACACGTCCTGTAACTTTATTTTTTCTTTCAGTTTTTCCCACACTTCCCTATATTTTTTCCCACTGACCTTGCACATCCTATTCTCAAGACATCTCAGACTCCCTTATTCACTCATTAATTACCAGTTACATAAGAAGCAGTGTATGTTGATCTATTTGTTATTTTTTGGCTGGTAACAGGCCAAATAGAACAGAAAATTAATGAGGTGAAGCCTTTTCAGTCTGTAAGTATGTGGGCCAGTCTTTCCTTCCCAGCTACCTGATTGATGAAACAAAAGATAAATTGTCCTTGAGAGGTCCACTCTTCTCCAATTTGGCAGAAATTGATCAGTCATTAAAAAAAATAAATAAATTGTGAAACAGATGACAAACAGATGGACAGATAGTTTGCTCATGTAAGATACATTTTGCTAAGGAATTTGTTAAAAAGGAATTTATCATAGTGGATTTTAATGAAGCCAGGAATTACAAGAAGCCTCATTTTGTGCTCTGTATAATGCCACTACAAACTATGCATAATTATATAGAATATGAAATAAACCAATCAGCTGAACTAATTTTATTTAAGATTTGATACCTATAGTGTAAGTTCAACTAAAACATGATAATTACCTAGGTATAAATATATATAATCTTGTTTCTCTTCCTTTAAAACACTGATATTTCCATATTTATAAAAAAAAAAGTCCTCAGAAAATCAGTACAATTATGAACTACCCTAAATATTAGAAATAACTAGATGTAAAGGAGTAACAGTGTATAGAGAGACTGTAGCCAATTTTTCCTACCATCAGCTTTGGATTCCTATCCTGTAATAGGATGAAATGTGCTCTGAATATGCTTACTTCTATCCACTGGTGGAAAAGAGCACTACTTCCACCACTGCTACCATTTTAGACAGCTAAATGAGGCTGCATAAATTTCATTCTACTTTTAACAATTAATGAATCAAACAGAATCTGAGGGCCATATTATTAAGATTACCAGTATCTTAAAATACCAGAAAGGAGAAACAGATATTAAATAATTACAGGAATATGTTAACTGTACATAATTTACATAATGTGGTAAAATGGATTTTAGCTTATCTTATTTTACTGTGTTCATATACTATATTATAGATCTAGGAACTTCACTGTAACATCATTTGCAATATTTCATAAGTAGAAAGTACTGAATCCAAGAAGAGCTATTGGAATTATGTCAGATAATCATAGATCATAATGTGATACTGTAAATAAAACAGCAAAGATCCTTGGATTACAAATGCAAGATTGTCAGGTAGTTGTAGAGACAAGATCAGATGTCTCTGCATATTCCTATGGAGATTACTACTCTGTTACTACTTACATTTCTGGAGTACCTGTGTTTATCCCATGGCTAACTGTTTGCTTTTTAAACATGCCAAATGCCCCAATACCAATCAACTAAGAAACTAACTTTTTTTGAGTGTTGTTTAAAATGGCAATAATTACAGAAGACACAAATGAGTCTGATCAGATTGAAACAATAATAATGGCCAGTGAGAGCCCATTAAAAAAAAAAACAAAACATTAATCAGCCCATTAAACAAAAATTTACAATCACTTCTCTGCAAGCAGATAATTTTTTTTGCATGTGTATTTTGTTAATGTAAGACTGGACTATGCATTAACAAGTACTAATGTAGAAGGAGTTTACGGTCAAAGGGGATTACAGTCATGTAATCACCTGAGGGCATTTATGTGAAATCTTCTTTTAGTCTCAGAGGATTCTTAAAGGAAGGATACGTTTAAGGGTACACTTACATATCCTTTTCTGGATGGTTGCCCAATAAATTAGAAGCAGGAAAGCACTGCAGAAACTTTCAATAAATACAAAAAATAGGTGAGTCATAGTAGTTCCCTGTCTTATAATCTTCAGGTACTTTAGTTTTGTATCCAATATTGCATAGAAAATTTACTACAAGCTGGTCTGTGTTGTTATGTGCTGTAAAGCGGCTTTTCCCTCATGCAAATGAGGCAGAAGGGCCGAACAGAATGAAATAGAAGAACAGAAATTGCAGAGAAGACTGATTACATGGTACACAGACTACTGTGCAGATGAAGCTTTTGCATGGAGTACATTAGTACGTAAATGTGCTTTTGTATTTCTTGATCTATTTTACTGGTCAACATACATGTTGTGTTTCAGTATACTGAATCACAGAATCACAGAATGGTAGGGGTTGTAAGGAAACTCTGAAGATCATCTAGTTCAATCCCCCTGCCAGAGCAGGATCATCTAGACTAGGTCACACAGGAACACGTCCAGGCAGATTTGAATGTCTCCAGAGAAGGAGACTCCACAACCTCTCTGGGCAGCCTGTTCCAGTGCTCTGTCACCCTTACAGTAAAGAAGTTTTTCCTCATGTTTAGGTTGAACCTTCTGTGTTCTAGTTTGTGACCATTGTCCCTTGTCATGTCACTGAGCACAACTGAGAAGAATCTGGTCCCATCCTTCTGACACCCACCCTTTAGACATTGATGAGTATTAATGAGATCTCCCCTCAGTCTCCTCTTCTCCGGGCTAAGCAGACCCAGCTCTCTCAGCTTTTCCTCATAAGAGAGATGCTACTGGCTGTTTTTCAATTTAAATCAAACAAACAAAAGCTTCTTAAAAAGTTACAACTAAAGCTAGCTCTTCACAGCTCAGACATTACTTACACAGTTCATTGTTTTATTGTTTTCATCAGCTACAGCATGTTTGTAATATTTTCAGTTAATTTCTTTGCTGGATATTGAAGTAGAAAAGTGCAACAGTAAATGTTGCATAGCATAAAAAAGCATAGGCTATAAAGGCACCAGCTATAAAACATGACATTAAGCATCTTTTACATCTCTCTGTGCTCAGCAAAAGTTAGTTTGTAGCAAATGTTTCTAGTTATTATCTTACAGCATGAAAAATTTGGCTCATTGAGTTTATGACCAAAGAAACAGAATACTTCTCTGAACAACAAATGGATGGAAAATGCTAGAAACACTGGTTGTTAAGAGATCAAAAAGAGTGTTCCAAAGGAAAAGCAATACACAGACTTCTAAAATGAACTACTACCCTTTAAAGAGGAAATTTTCCAAACAAGGTTTCATTAAACAAGAGGCAGCAACAGCTTGATTACTATCTGTGCTCGTTTGGATGGAAGATCATTTTAATGGTTGTGAAGGTTTATTGGACTCTACTGATTTAAACACCATCACAGTAAAGACAGATTTGCTGAATATAGCTGAGATGCAGACTTACAATGCAGAGGATGCTCAAGGTCCTAAAGGAAGTGAAAGGTAAGCAGCTGAGGGAATTTGGATCATCTACATACCTGAATGGTGTTGGTAGTAGCTACAGTAAAACCAAAAATTTATGAACAATTTAATTAATCAATTAAACCCCTTCCATGAAGTCATAAAACATGATGAAGCCATGTTACAGCCTCACTGCTGCCACGTTATACCATTGCTGCTAGGCACAAATCTATTCTGAGGTGTTTATCAGCCAAGAGGCAAAAGTAATATAGCCTTCAGTGAGATGTAAGAGCAGTTTGGCACTAAGGGCTTCTCATCAAGCTGTTTCTGAAAGTGTTGGTGTAAATAAAAACCAAAGATTCTACACTTCTTGCAGAAGAGACCCCATACGTATGCTTATAATAGAAAAAGCATAACAGTAAACAGTGCAAAAGAGGCTTAGCTGGACCATGCACAATTATCAGATACCAGATAACAAGTCTACAGTATGCCAAAGCACTGTCCTCTTAAAGAAAGGATCAGGTGCCCATTTCTGAACTTAATTTCAGTAATATTACCTGTGGAATCGTAGTCCTGAGTGAAGGCAAGTTTTTGTGTGAATATCCCACTTAGGAACAGCATGGAAAGAACGCCCTGAGAGGCAGAGAAAGAGTGATAGTCTTTGTCTGATATTAGTCTTTGCTTGAAGTCTGGCATTCCTAGAAATCACAGAGCTCTGAAATGGTTGAGGTTGGAGGGAACTTCTGAAGGTCATCTTGTCCAACCTCCTTTCTCAAGCACTGTCACCTACAACAAGTTGCCCAGGACCATGTATCTTCAAATATCCAGTAAAAGTTAATTTCTTCATCCTACCTGGAAATGAATTACATTAAGAAAGAAAGAAAGAAAGAATGAATACATTTCTTGAACTTGAACCCAACCACAGAATAATTCCTGTTCTTCTGACAACACTTAATCAGTCTTAATACTTGATCTATATGCACCATCAATGAAAGCAGCACTGGACCTGCATATCATTTAACACAACTCCTCCTCTGCCATATTGTCTCATGGGAAAATTCACAACCAGAAGTTAGTTCAGAAAATAATGCTTTTAAAAATTGAAATCACTTATTGCATGATAGTTTATATACATAATTTTTAGCCTTTCCCCACTATACAGCTCAGGAAAAAAAAATAGCTCAGACGGCAAAAATTTTAGGTAAATTTTCAAATTTGTGATGAATATGAACACATACATGGTGACTAAGTCTCAGATCTGTTGGCATTCTAATACATTTTTTGAGAAACAGATGGTTTTAGACCTAAAGATCAGTTTCTTAGTTCTCAGACGAGTAAAGTAATAAAAAAGTTTATTTAAAAAAAAACCCACATAGGCATTGGCTGTTCTCTGTAATCAATAGATAATGATTTTTGGTCACAGACTTCTGGGTGTTTTGCATATTGTCTAAAATGCCCTCATGCAGAAAAAGTATGAATTGGCACTTTTTACTGATAATCAGTAAAGCAGAAGGAACACCCCCTGGTTGCTGAAATTCTGCTGATCTGTTGAACTGTATCTGTATCTGCTGAACTAATAAAGGTCTCAAATTCCTTATTCATAAAGTGTGATTTACCCCTATAATTATCTTTTTGTATTTAAGGCTACAAAGAGCAAAGTTTTGTTGGACTCTCAGTGAATGTGTAATACCAAGAAAGCCTTGCGGCTGAAGAAGGCCATTGTGCCAAACACCTATTTTTATTTAATAAACTGATAACCAACTTTTTCACTCCAGAGTCTGTAAAGCAAAAATGAGTATTTAAAGAAAAAGACTAGAAGTAAAGCAGTTTTAAAATGTTATTCCAAGTGACAAACACAAACTCTGCTATTTGTATTTCTAGTAGAAGTTCAGCTTAGTAGACAATACTGTTCCTAACAGAATGTTCCCTCCTGTTAAAAAAGTGTCTTTAGATTAAATATTTCTGGATCTTCTTTTAAGTGGACACTAATTTTAAAGCAATTTGCCTCACTTTTTTCTTCTCCTTGAAGAATGAAGAATTCAGTATCTTTTAATGAAGTGCACAGTTAGCCTAAAACCCACTGAAAACTCACAGCCCCTTTCTCTTGTTGCTGTCCAACAGATAACACAGGAGTAAGACTAGAGACATGACCTTAGCCCTTACGAGTTTCTAATAATTTCCAATTATCTGGAAGGAGAACTGTAAGTGTGGGGGCTTGTTTACTTGTTTGCTTGCTTTTTTCCTTTCTAAGAATGATGAGTTTGTAAAAGACACTGTTTATGATGTGAAAGCCGAATGCTTGAACTTTCTTGCAGAAGTTTAAGCTTGGCTTTCCAGAGGGAATGAGCAGACTCAGCTCCAGATGGAGCCTCTGGAAACTGAGTGTGCAGCTCTAGCAGCTCATTTTTTAAAAGTAACAATAGTGCCAATTTTAATGATCTACTGTTACAATAGTTTGATTCTCAAAAGGTGGAAGTCACTTGCTCTCTGTTCAGTCATAGACATACTACTTAAAATCATAGATGTTGGCTAAAAAGAACATGAATGGGAAGGAGGAGATTGAGCATCTTTTGTGTAGAAGACAGGATAATGCTGGCATTTAACTGCATTTGACTTCAACACCAATCGTCTCAAGTGCACTCTCGCTGAAACTCCATATATGTTTAGCTGAAAACTGTAGGGTGGGTGGGAATTTCATACCCATTGTAAAATTTAAAATGCTGGATATTTTTTTTGTCATAGAAAAATCAAAGATTACCTAAACCTTTATATCTTTTGTTGTATTTTATTTTGTATTATGCAGCATACAATGAAATGTCTTTAAGTGGAAATATAATTAGAAAATAAAACACGACTTCAAAATAAATCTCAAATAATTCACTGAGAATAATAGGCTTCAATGAGCCTGACAACACAGAAGGGGTAGTTTGAAAATTGGTATTGAGAATATTTCCGTTACCATTCTTCCTGATCAAAAAATAAAAAAATCCTGTACTGATTAGTTAAAATGGATTTCAGGAAGTCTCTAGTCCAGCTTCCTCCTACAAGCAAGATCAGCTGTGAAGCCAGAGGAAGATGTTCAGAGCTCTGTCTATTCAGAGCTTGAAAAATGCTTCCTCCTCCAGGGTTGGAGACTGCACAACCTCTGGGAAGAATATGTTCCACTATTTGACTGTCCTCATGAGAGGAAAAGGTTTTTTTGTCCTATCCAGTCTGAAATATTTTTACTTCTGTTGTCTCCTGTTCTTTCACCATGCACTGTTATGAAGAACTTCCCACAGGCACTGTGAACTGGTGTTAAGTGCCCCTGCATCCATTTCTGACCAAGTCTTGGTCTCTCAACCTCTCCTCACATAGACTCTTGCCTGGACTTGTACTCCAGTGTATCAATGCCTTTCCTGTTTGGGAGTAGGGAGTTGACAAGGGATGGCAGGCAGAAAAATGGATGCAGTATTCTGTATATGGTCTGAGTAGAGGGGATAATCAACTTCTTCTCTCTAGTGGCTGTGCTTCTTATAAAACAGCCCAGGACTGGCCTTGTTTGATGGACAGCTACAATGCTTGTCCGTGTCCAGGTTGCAGTCTACCAAAACCTGTGCACTAACAGAAGAACATTACAATGATTATATGCTGTGTAATATTACAATGTTGATATGCTGTGTAGTTACAATGTTATGCTGTGTAATTTTTTAATTAAATATTTTGTAAATAAATCTATATCAGAAAAATATGCAATATACACTTATTATTTAAAAAAAGACAAAAGAAATAGATTGTGCTGTAAAGTCTCTATCAATAGATAGACTCAGCATGAAGCTTAAAGCATAGGAAATTTAGTGGAGAGACCAGTTATTTCTCATTGGGTCATAACATTTAATTCTCACTTATAATATTACAGACTCTTTCATATTACTACAGAGATGGTTATCATTGGTCTTTATGCTCTTTACCTTAAACTCTGTCATTCTGAATAGTCTTGTTTTCCTTCAGTCATAAATATATGCTAAGTACTGATATATGTATTTTCAAATAGAAGATTTACCTTTATTACAATGGAAATTGAATGACTAAACTGCAACAGAAAATAAACATTTTACATAAAGTCTGTTTCCTGTACAAGGAATTCAAAAGTTGAATATATTTCAATATTATAAAGACATGCTAAACTTCTGCTTATCCTAGCTACTAATATTCCTTGTACATGACAAAAAACTTCAAATTTGGCTTTACTCTGCCTCGTAATGTGAGTTATATCAACAGTATTTCTGAACTTCAGGGCCTATATTCAAAGGAATTCATGTAACATTTAGCTCCCCAAGTAACTAGTTTTTGCAGTCCACAGTGACCTCAAGCATTCTCATGGCAGTCAGTTATCTTTTTGTAAATTTTGTAAAATATCTGTTGTTTTATAGAGAACAAATATTTTCTTAAAAATAGGACTTGGTTGTCTTGCAGATGCCCATGACTATTTTACATGATATGGCCTGTGAAATTATTAGTTTTAACTAATTGTTATTTGCATTATTGTTAGTTAAAATACTGAATGATGTGGTTGTTGCTACTAAGAATATTCTACTCCAGCCACCATGTGCCAAGGGTTGGAAAAACATGTGAAAGTTTTGCTGTCCACATACTGAATACACTGTCCAGACTCACATTGCCTACTTAAAAAGAAAGTGATATACTACTTTTACTCTGTGTTTTGTCTCCTATTTTAATTGAAGTCACACTGAATTCTCTATTGCAAATGAAAGGTTCTTCACCTTATGTAATATTTTAATGATACTGGTGCATATAGTTAATATAAGAAATAAAACTTTTTGAGCTGATGTAGATACAAATTGATCTTCCCGTCATTATTCTTTCTATACATGCTTTTATCAGGCAACTTTTTTCCTGCTTGGTGATCTAGACAGCATTAATTGAAAGCCAAAAACTAAACCAAATGAAGCAAACCAAAATAAAAGGAGAAAGTTTCTACTGACCTTCGAAAATGCTCATAGACTCAAACATGGGTCAGAGAAAAAACACCATGAGCCATATATCTTGTAGAAGATTTTATTTTCGTGTGTTTTCCACATCTTTTTTTTTTTTTTTTTTTTTGCATAAGTGCCTGTATTATTGGCTTGTTACCAAAGTTTTGTCCAACTGCTATGGGCCAAAACTTGTCACAAGTACACAGAAAGCACTCCGATCAGGCATATAATAAAAAAAAACCCACAACTTTGACTGTGGCCAGGAGACTATTTTGGCAGGAATATATTATCTCTTTTGGTCCTTGAAAAAGATGACATTTCCATTTTTCATTTCAATGTACTATAATTCAATAGAGTCCACATGCCTAGCAAAATATCAAATTGGAGTAATGACCTTGTTCCATACTATTATTAAAGAATAAGGGCCTTCAGCAGGGAGCATTTTAAGTTGAAATTATTCATTTAGAGAAGACCTTACTGATGCTGAATATGACACTTAGTATTTAAAAATATATTAAAAAACAAGTTAGCTCATGGAGAAAAAATTTATCTGAAGACTATTTCTCAATCTTTTCTGAACTAAGGCTCCATCTTATATTCAGAAGGAATTTAAAGCTCTGTTCCTGTGCAATCCTGAATGAAGGCAGTGTTTAGGAACTCTGTAAGTGTAGATGACCTCATTTTTTTCTGCCATCTGGAACTGTTTTGTATGAAAGCATTAGTGTGAGGTTAATATTGTATAAGAAAAATACAAATTATGAATTGATAATCTATTTTATATATAGCAAACACAATCGACCGAAGTAATGCTACGTATAGGAGAAATATAACCTTGTCACTGATTCTGATAAAGCTTTCATCACTGATAATCAGGAGAAATTCCAGTTAACATGCTCAGAACACTCTGATTGGGAAAGTGGCATGAGACTGTTATTATCCCTGATCTGTAAGACAATTAATACACAGAAAACTATGAAAGGAGAATTGAAAATCTTAATGTGTTTAGAGGCATACATACATGCATCTTATATGTTCTTTATCCATATTTTGAAGTAGTAGACAAGGAGTTTATTATAAAAGGTTCTTCTTTTTTCAACGCCTCAATAATGAGATTTGTTACAACTTTTGACATTTTTATTTAATCTGTTGGATCTAATTTTAGTTATTACAGTGTTTCCTCTTGCTGTGGTTGATAATCACTAATGCTTTGCATTAGTAGGTTTTCTTCATGCATTATCCCTTTTACACAAATATGGGTAGTTTTATCCTTCCCTCTATATACCTAGTTCTTGGTTTCATCAGCTATCCCTTTAGCTTTTAAAGATTACTAAAACAATGAAGTTGCCTTATCAGCAAAGCTAACTGCAGCTTGGTAATGAAGCTGCTCCACGCTGCTAGTGTGTCACTGATTCTCACATACATAGCATTATCATTCAGATACTTGTTCAAATTTTAATGACTTTTTGTGTAAATAAATTAATATACGTACTACAGTTTTTATAGAAATGAGATTATAATGGAAGTGAAAGACTTTTCTGGATAGATAAAATTTGTTTTAAGAGTGCTTAGGGTTTTGTTCTTGATTTACACATAGCTTAGCAAAGCTAGTGGATCCACTGCTCGGTGCCCAAAGACAGGCTCATGCTACAAAATTTCTGTCCATCAAAATTACTGTCCATCCATTTTGAGGTGTAGAAAAGAGACTTGCATGGGGGTTTAACACATCTCAGAAGTTCTCTAAATTAATATTTTTGTTAAAAAAGGCTGGTTTTTGGCTGTTTTTTTTTGTTGTTGCCTCAATTAATATGTAGTCAGATAACATAGCATTTCTGTCAGAAAAGAAATTGAAACAGTGACTAGTACTTTAGACTAGTGATTTTCCCATCATCTGCAGAGCAAGTTTTCAAGATTCAAATCTCATGTTAAATTAATGTAGACCTGACATCCTTATTATCTTCATTTAATTACAGCATTTTTCAATAGAATGACAACACTGGATGTATGTGCTTTGCATGTATGGTGAACTCAAGATAAAATTTCTATGGTTTATTATTTACACTAAATTAAGTAATTGCAAAATACTAAATCTCATTTCAGCTAAATCATAATATGATGGCTAGTGAATATAGTGTGCCATACTCATTGTCCCATTTTGTAAAAAACGCTTGAAAGGTCTTTTGTTATCCATTCATTGTGAAAAAATAAACCCTAGGTAAGTGATGCTGCACTACTACCACACTATTGTAGGCATTCTCACAGGTAAAAGGTGACATAGAATGAATTAACAGTTAATCCTTGGTTATAGAAACTTAAACATTTAAATTGAGGGGCATAATACTCTCAGAGAAGCACCCAGGAAGCTATTAGGTAAAGTACATTTTTAAAGAAAAATAGATTACAGCAAAAGGAGCATTTTCTACTGTAATAGAAACACAGAATCTGACAGATCTACAACTAATTATTATTTAGTAAATGGAACTTCTGCAGTTAAAATGCAGGATTAAGCCTTTTTCACAAGAAAAGATAGGATGTTGACTTGCTACTGCTGACTACAATACCTTTAGATAGAACTTGAGAATTTATGGATTTAAGGGTAAATTTGTTTGTCAGTACTATGATGTTAGCATTAATTTACTATGATTTTGGGACTTGTATGCCATTGTCCTTTTTTAATTTTGACCTGAAGACATTACTCCCAATAGCTATATAGCTTTTAAGTTCTAAATCCTGATTTGCCTTCTATTTTTCATTGTACTGTTTATGATTTATTAGATTATCATTCCTCATGTCAATACTTTCATGTGAAAATGCTATTTTTGTGGTGAATGGTAGCTTTTATACATACATATATACATATTTATACACACACATACTCTGAGTGTAAGATACAAATAAAAGATCTAATTATCACACTTAGGAAACTACCTGAAGATTATATTCAAATAATCAAACTTTGTTTTGGTTTTACTCCTATCTAGTTTATTTCCCTGGAGTCACCACAGAGCAATTTTTCATTTTTTATTGTTATTGTTGGGAACTGTCTTGGCCCATTGTTCCAGTTTGAGCTAAATAGAACTAATTCTTTATTTAGTGATTTTACTTAATAGAGAGCACTTGTTCGTCACTTAGTGTCCAGCCCAACCCTAAACCATGACACTTATGCAAGTTAATAACCTAAGTGTAAAAAAAAAGTATCATACAGCAGAAGCATGCAGAAAAAAGTCAGTATTGATTACTATGATAAACAGTGGTTACAGCATGTTAGATGCCTAGCTATTCAAGAATGAATGCTCTAAAGGCTTACTTTTAATTAACTCTTATTTTTTCACCAACTTTATTAGATATAGAGTAATAGTTCAATTTCTATATTTTTAATGTAATTAAACTAAAAAAATATGTTTCAAATTGAAAAAAAATAGTTGAGTGAACAATGAAATCAGAGATAACAGGGAAAAAGTGAGAAAGAAAACTAAGGATAGCAAAATTAATTAAAAAAAGGTATGCAAATGGTGGAGGAGCCAACTAGGGGA
>NW_010167241.1:0-433 GCF_000695765.1 Mesitornis unicolor
TTGTGTGCATGCAAATTGTACAATAAAGTTCGTTTATGACAAACAGCATATGTTATTGATACTGAAAGGTTTTCAAACAATCGAACTCAGATCACAATTTAAATTTGTCAGACTGCATTTATGCCCCATCTTTAAGTTCCTGTAAAGAAATACTGTAAATTTCATCAATGCATCCATTTCTGCTTTTCTGCTTTCTGACTTGTGATGAACTTAAAATTATACAAATAAATATGAAGAAATATAGCATAGTGACAAATTGTGTGAAAAAAGTACTGACAGGTCTGAAGACGTTAACTCCCGATTCTGTTTTTCTTGTCCATTTTAAGACAGGTTTCAGGATCAAAAAACTTCAACAATTTCTCACTGCATGGAGTAAAACCCGTTAACTCACCCTTGTCTGCTCTTTAATATAATCCATCAGTTCCTCTATTGT
>NW_010167241.1:623-1756 GCF_000695765.1 Mesitornis unicolor
AGTTATCCTAAACGTATGTAGTATCTTTACCAAAATATATAAATTCAATACTTAAGTCACTGAGGGACCTAAAAAAGAGCGAAATAATCACTTAGAAGTTGTGTTAATATATAGAAGATGTTCTCTGAGAGCAGAAGAAAAGGAAGCAATGCAGGTATTACATTCCAACTGCAGCAGGGTTGTACCAGTTTCTAAGAATAGAATAGGAATAGGAACTAGCATAGAATAGCATAGAACAGGTCCAGTTGGAAGGGACCTACAGCAATCATCTGGTCCAACAGCCTGACCCCTTCAGGGCTGGATCAAAAGTTAAAGAATATTATTAAAGGCATTGTCTAAACGTCTATTCAACACTGACAGGCTCCAGGCACAGACCACCTCTCTAGGAAGCATCGGTGTTTAACCACCCCTGCAGTAACGAGTATTTCCTAATGTCAAGTCTGAACCTCCCCGGCGCAGCTTCGAGCCACTGCCACGTGTCCTACCACTGGATACCAGGGAGAAGAGTTCAGCACCTCCCTCTCCACTTCCCCTCCTTAGGAAGCTGTAGAGAGCAAGGAGGTCACTCCTCAGCCTCCTTTACTCCACACTGCATGGCTGTTCAGAACATATGTAAGGGCTGTTCTAACATCACAGTAAGCAGTCCTAATGACAATAAATTTGTTTCCAAACCTTGGAAATTGCCAGGGACACTCTGTACACAGCAGTAAAAAAGCAACAATAGATACCTACCCAATCCCCAAATCAGCATTACCCTACATAAAATCTGATTCAGTACTAGAAATGCATCACAATAGAGAAAGCCAGGGACTGTTTCTCAGAACACCTCCATCACCTCCAGTACAACTGATCTGTGTAAGTTATCAGCTCAGAAAGCAACTTCCTGGACCAAAGTCACTGTCCTAAAACTTAAAATGGAAATTAAAAATAATGAAATAGAAAAATGTCTGTTTCAAAACGGAACATACCAGTACTCATAATGTATTTATTCACACGTATGATTTTTTTTTAATTCAAAACTTTTTGAGAATGAAAGTAAATATACATGGACCATTTACCTCTCTACTGTTTGCTAATTAGACATAACACTCCAGTACTAGCAGGAGCTGAAGAGATTTGTCTATTGGCTTTGC
>NW_010167241.1:2130-2459 GCF_000695765.1 Mesitornis unicolor
CATTATTCTGCGTTCAAAAAAGCTTAAGCAATAAAAGTAAAACAGCATCCTCTTGGAAAAGCTGGCTGGGCACGGCTTGGACGGGCATAGGCTTCACTGGGTACAACACTGGCTGGAGGGTCGGGCCTAAAGAGTGGTGGTGAATGGAGCTAAATCCAGTTGGTGGTCAGTCATAAGTGGTGCTCCCCAGGGCTCAGTTTTGGGGCCAGTCCTGTTTAACAACTTTTATCAGCGACCTGGACGAGGGGATTGAGTGCTCCCTCAGTAAGTCTGCAGACAACACTAAGCTGGGCGGAACTGTTGGTCTGCTTGAGGGCAGAAGGACTCTA
>NW_010167242.1:0-8992 GCF_000695765.1 Mesitornis unicolor
TCCGGCCCTCAGCGCCCTGCCTGCGCGAACTACCACACCACTCCCTGTTCGCCGCGTTCCCTGGGGGCTGCTTTTCTACCTGAGGGGATTAACCGACACTCCTGTCCCCGCCCCCCGGTGAGTCACCGCTGACCGCCGGCAGGAGCTCACGTTTCCCTCACTGAGGGGGGGGAGATGGGGCACCCTCACTCTCCCTGCGCTTGTTGGCTCCGCGCTCGGTTTTTGGTTTTTCCCACAGTTAGGTCGCTTTTTGTCACTTCGGCAGGATCCCCCGGCGTGGTTCTCCGCTCAGGAGCTCTTCGCCTCGGTGACTGGGTGAAGCAGGTCAGCAGCTTCCCACTTCCTGGGAAGCAGGGCCTTAGTACATGTAGCAGTTGCTCCGGAAGACAAACACCTTAACCATGAATGCCCCCCATCTTCCTTCCCCTCAGGTTTTATTGCTGAGCGTGACGTCATATGGTATAGAATGCCCCTTTGGTCAGTTTAGGTCAGCTATCCTGGCTATGTCCTCTCCCAGCCTCTTACCCACCCTCAGCATACTGGCCTTTGGAGGGTGGTTTGGAGAGAAAACCTTGATGCTGCACTAGCACTGCTGAGCAGTAGCCAAAACACTTGCATGTTACCAACATGGTTCTAGCCACAAATGCAAAGCACAGCACTATATGGCCTACTATTAGGGCAGTTAACTCCATCCTAGCCAGACCCAGTACAATCTCCACTCTTTATTCCATACCATTTGCATTATGCTCAGGTCAGTACACTGACTCAGTTATATGACATGGAAGGAAATTAGAACTTTTAAATTCACATGAGAGCTTTCAGTCATAGACATCACGTGCCAGTTCATTTTGATGCCTTAATTCCCTTTCTTAAGAGTCTCCCAAAGGGAATAAAAATAACAGCTATGTGATAGTTATTTGTAGTCAACCATGAAATATAAAAACTATCCCAGGAGTGTTTGCAATTTAGAAGAGTTGGAAAGAAATTTAAGAACTCCAGTATTTCTTGATACTGTGAAGTTTGACACAACACACAAGCTCACTTTACATTTAGAGATCACAAAAAAGGAGTCATTTACAAGCAAGTGTGCCTTGGAATAATTTCTCAGACATAGCAGCAGAGATGAAAGACCAGGCTAAAGACTTGAGGAATTAATAGCCCAGAAGCCAGGATGACAACCAGTAATGGAAAACACTGCAAAGCTTTAGAGAGAAGAATGGGGGCAGAGGAGCGGGGGGGAAATGACTGGTGGCATCCAGAGGATGTTATATCAAGGAGGAAGATGGTAGACTAAATAAGCTGAGATTTAGCCACACAGTGGGCCCTTGAAGCCCTAGTGAAATTCTCATAAGTAATGTAATTTTAATGGTTTAGGCTTCTAATTATAAGGTATTCCTTGACAGGCAGACTACTTTGTCCCAAAATGACCAGCATTTGGTAGTTTTAGCTAGATGAGTAAGAATTTGCATGCTAAGGCAGCCTCTTAAGACAGCCACAGCATAGCCTGCTTTCTGTACAATTTCTTTCCTCATCTCACAGCAAGACTGGCTCTTGATCAAGGAAGAAGGAAGCAGAAATAGCAAAATGCCAATTTAGCTTGATGCATTAACCCAGAGCAGGGTGAAAATATCACTGCAAACCATTCTGACCTGTAGGTTATTTTTTACAGATTTCTTGGCTTCCTGCTGTATGTTTTTAAATGTGGTTGGAAGTCTTTTGGAATAAGCAGTGCCTGTATAGAAGAAATTAAAACTGTATGTTTGCTCATATACACATGAAGGCCACGATCACAGCTACAAACCAGGACAACACTGGGAGGTGCACACAACCATACAGAGCACTTGTGTGATGGTATTATGCTAATTGGTCTAATTGATGTCTGCACGTGACGTTTGAGTCAAGCATTTCACTTGTACTGCTCTTTTACTATCTCATGGTTTCTGTCACAGCTTCTGTTGAAGCTTCTTGAAGCAGGCATCAGTGGGAGGTGCAGAAAAGCTTTCTAGATCCCCCAGGGAGTGTGGGAGAAGTGCTATAAATCTTGCATGTGTGGAGGCATCTAGTATATGGCTCTATATCAGGTACCTACACTCCAGAGCAGCGGAAAAAGTTCAGGCATCCTGCCCCTTCCCCAGAAGCAACATTTTTTATAATCTACCCCAGGACAGCTCTTCAGCCTGCAGAAATGCCTAATTCTATTAGAGAGAGATCAGGTGTCTAGGCTGGATAACAAGATGTTACTGACTTCTGTGCTCTAGTCAGACATTCCCCTCCCCTGCATGTTTTTCTCCTTAGTACTGCTAAGGCTTGAAATGAGCAGAATAAACACTTAAAATAAAGTGGTATTATGTACTATTTCCTTTGTTGTCAGTATGCTACTTATGTTTTAAAACATGCCTTAGCTTGGTTTTCAACCAAGTGATGGAGAAATGGCCACTGATGTATCAACAATACCTCAAAACCATATGTGATAGAATCTGAACAAGAGATAAAACTTAATTCAAAAGACATATCCAAGACAGCTTACAGAAGTAACAAATGGAACAATTAATTTAAAGGTTTTGGAATAAGTGTCTGCATTCTTTGTCCTGTTTGCCACCAGGGACGTAGTGGTGGACATAACAGCACAAGCTAACATCAGTTCTCCATAGATCTTCTCCGAAGTCTAAAGAACTTGCACTTCTGCATAAGATTCCATATGGATATAAAGCCATTGTGAATGCTTTTGATCTCTGTTCTCTTGCTCCAGATGATCTTTTCTCCCTGTTCCTTCTCACATGCTCTCCCTCAAATGGAGTTTTTAATTTCTCTGCAAGTTTAAACTCCATATCTAAGCTGTTTTTATGAGCAGAGGCAGTTTTTTTCTGACTGGGGGGGGCAATTATTTAGCTTTTTTTGGTCCTGCCATGAGACATTCCAGATTTTCCACATTGTGGTCTTGTGCAAGGTTTCTGGAGGAGGGAGGGAAAAAAAGGAAAAGAAAAAAGAATATAAAGTTTGCATTAGTAGATTCATTAATAGTACAGGTATTATACCAAATATATCCTGATTCATCATTTGACTTCTCACTACAAGACTCTGTTTTAGATGTGGATGACTGAGGTTAGGAACTGTAGTTCAGTGGCTTTAACAAAGATAACTTGATTTAGACAAGCAAGTGATGAAGTTCTAGACCGTCTTATTTTTTCCAGAGGGAAAATGAAAAAGTAGTGTTTGAAAAAGCTGAAGATAAAATTAATAATCACACACTTGGACTATTAAAGGCTTATAAAAAGATGTACACTAGGATTGGAACAAACTGAGTGAGTTTCTGTGGTGCAAACTTAATTAAAAGTTCACTCAATTTTAAGTGAATTACTGGAATTGTTTGGACACTGACTTTACAGAAGACACTCAGAAATTGCTCTTGGTGTGGATGGAAGTCTGGCCAAGATGAGATGTTTGTTAGACTTGCTTTGTTTTTCTGGCTGACATTAGTGAAGTTGGAGACAGCCATGAGCCCAGAGTCTGGGATCTATGTTAGCTAATGCAGAACATTTTGTTATCAAATAATGCCAATGAAACTGCTTCACACATTAACTAGGAAGTCGAAAGGACTGTAGCTGCAGCTGCATGAACGGACAGCTAAGTAGACACCCTTGACTGACGTATGTACAAAACAAGATACCAAGGTAGGACTGTGCTGCCTAGGATGCATAATAGCAACTATATTAAGTATCAAAACTGTAGAATGGTTCCAAGTTTGACTTATGGGATGTAGTGTCTGTACTCAATTCCCATTCTGTGTCTAGCCATGTGACATGGCATAGCTGTAGCCATTATCTGCTGCTGCAGGGACTTCCATCTCTGCCTGCAGCACATGCCCTAAAATCCAGAGGTACAGAACTACAGGAGGACTGACCCCTTCCTATCAGGGATTTGAGGGAGCTGATGGGAAAGAGGGAGATAGAAAAGCACATAACTATGGAAAGCTGAAATAAAGAAATCTTTTGCCATCAGGCAAGAGTAAAACTACTTAGGAAAATAGGACTCTTTCCATGAAGTCAAAGAAGGAGAAGGGGAGAAAAAAAAAAAAAGAAGAAAAAAAAAAGAGACCGCACATTTCCACAGCTTCAACACACAGATTAAACTCTGTGTGGTTCAAATAGGAGAATCCAGCATACCTTCTTGTCTTTGTCTTCCATGATCCTTCTGAAGCTCTGTGGCTGCTGGAACTTGAACTTTCCAAAAAAATGTTGGTATCCTGAAAGGATCTGGTCCTGAACTACAATCCTTGACTTAGACACAACAACAATAAGCATTTCTTTCTCTTCTTCTTCCTGTGAAGCCACTCAGCCACCACTCTTGTGTTTCTCAGTGCCTCACAAAGTATCACAGATTCTGTAGATCAATGAGTGCAAAGAACACGGTTCAGCTTATTGCAGGAAAAAAGGTGGAAAAACTTTCTTCCTTTCCTCAGAATAGCTGTTATCTCAGGTCTCTCTTACTTTTGTCTTCCAGTGTCCTTGTTTCCCCCACACACTCTGAATGAGCAATTTCCTGTGGGACATGTGGGCACTCATTCAAAATCCAAGATATTCTGATGAAGATGAATCTCACAGGCATCTGTACACCAACTTCTGAACAGTGGACTAGAGGCATTTCAAGCAGCCTTTTTCTTCTTCTGAGAGGGTCCAAAATTGGATCATTAAAACATGGCAACCAAAGCTACAGATGCTGGTGAGAAACAGCACAGAGCAAGATCAGCAGTGAGGATGATACATGTTATTTGTATAAAACAAGGACTTCTAGAACACTTAAACCTCAACCACCTAGACTTGCAATGGATTTAACAGTCCCCTAATAAATGTCAGATGATTACAGGATAGGCAATGGATGGAAAATTTGCATAGAATCATAGAATGATTTGGGTTGGAAGGGACCTTAAAGATCCTCTAATCCAACCCCCACCTTCCACTAGACCAGGTTGCTTAAAGTCCCATACAAGCTGACCGTGAACACTTCCAAGGAAAAGTCCCTCCCCAGCTTTCTTGTAGGCCCCCTTCAGGTACTGGAAGGTTGCTATAAAGTCTCCTCGGAGCCTTCTCTTCCCCAGGCTGAAAAACCTCAACTCTCTCAGCCTGTCTTCATAGGAGAGGTGCTCCAGCCCTCTGATCATCTTTGTGGCACTTCTCTGGACCTGTCCATGTCTTTCTCATGTTGGGGGCCCCAGAGCTGGACGCAGTACTCCAGGTGGGGTCTCATGAGAGCAGAGTAGAGGGGCAGAATCACCTCCCTCACCCTGCTGGCCATGCTTCTTTTGATGCAGCCCAGGATATGTTTCGCTTCCTGGGCTGCAAGAGCACATTGCCGGATCATGTTGAGCTTTTAATCAACCAACACCCCCAAGACCTTCTCCTCAGGGCTGCTCTTAATCCATTTTCTGCCCAACCTGTATTTGTGCTTGGGATTTCCCCGACCCAGGTGCAGAACCTTGCACTTGGCCTTGTTGAACTTCCACCTCTCAAGCCTTTCCAGGTCCCACTGAATGGCATCCCTTCCCTCCACCATTTTGACCGTACCACACAGCTTGTTGTCATTGGCAAACTTGCTGAGGGTTCACTTGATCCCACCGTCCATATCACCAACAAAGACGTTAAACAGTGCCAGTCCAAATACTGACCACTGAGGAATGCCACTTGTCTCTGGTCTCCACTTGGACATTGAGCTGTTGACCACAACTCTTTGAGTGTTCAGTCTGCTGTCTCAGTGGAGGTAGGGGATGGAGTTCCATATAGCAACCAAGGTGCAAGGATTACTGATGGGTTAGTAACCATGGAAGCTCCTGGGAATGTCCAGGTAGGAATTAGGACTTTTCCCCGCAAAAAGGTGGCAGGGCCACTAGCCTGACTGAAGCAAATCTACACTAATGCACGCAGCATGGGCAATGAACAGGAGGAACTGGAAGCCACTGTGCAGCGGGGAAACTACAATACAGTTGCCATCATGGAAACATAGTGGGACAATTTGCACAACTGGAGTGCTGGAATAGATGGGTATAAGCTCTTCAGAAGGGATAGGCAAGGAAGGAGAGGCAGTGGGGTGGCCGTCTATATTAGGGAATGCTTTGACTGTCTAGAGCTTAACAATAAATGCCTTTACACCAACACACGGAGCATGGGAAATAAGCAAGAAGAATTACAGATGTACGTATGCCTACAGGGCTATGATGTCATTGGCATCACTGAGATGTGGTGGGATGGCTCTCATGACTGGAGAGTAGGAATAGAGGCATATAAACTCTTTAGGAAAGATAGGCAGGGGAGAAGGGGAGAGGGTGTTGCCCTCTACATTAAGGACCAGCTGGAGTCCATGGAGCTTCACCTGGGGCTGGGTGAGGAGCTCACAGAGAACATATGGGTCAGGGTTAAAGGGAAGGCAGGGGAAGGTGACATCATAGTGGAGGTCTGCTACAGGCCACCAGATCAGGAAGACCGAGTCGATGAGAAACAGATAGCATCAGCTTCACGTTCACAAGCCCTGCTCCTTATGGGGGATTACAACCACCCTGACGTCTTTTGGAAGGACAACACAGCAGGGCACCAGTGATTGAAGAGGTTCCTTAAATGTATAGATGATAACTACCTCCTCCAAGTGGTAGGGAAATCCATGAGAAAGGGTGCTATGCTGGACCTCATCCTCACCAACAAGGAGGGGCTGTTGAGCAACATGAAGCTCAAGGGCAGCCTTGGATGCAGTGACCACAAAATGGTGGAGTTCAAGATCCTTAGGACATCAAAAAGGTCGCGCAGAAAGCTCACCACTGTGGACTTGAAGAGAGTAGACTTTAGGCTCTTCAGGGATCTGCTAGGCAAGGTGTCGTGAGATAAAGTCCTAGAGGGAAGAGGGGCCCAAGCAAGCTGGTTGATAATCAAGGACCATGTCCTTCGAGTCCAGGAGCAGTGCATCCCAAGAAAGAAGAAGGCAGGCAAGAATGCCAGAAGGCCTGCGTGAATGAACAAGGAGCACCTGGATTTAGCTAAGCACAAAAGGAAAATCTATAGGGAGTGAAAGCGAGAACAGGTTAGCTGGGAGGATTACAAAGAAGTTGTCTGAGTGGCCAGGGATCAGGTTAGGAAAGCTGAAGTGCAGATGGAATTAAATCTGGCCAAGGACATAAAGGGGAACAAGAAGAATTTCTATACGTACATCATTGATAAAAAGGTTATGGAAAATGTGGGCCCTCTCTGGAAGGAAAATGGAGAACTGGTCACGAGGGATACAGAGAAGGCTGAGTTGCTCGATGACTTATTTTGCCTCAGTCTTCACTGGCAAGGGCTCTAGACGCACTGTCCAAAATACAGAAGGCAAAAGGTAGGGACTTGGGAGAAGGAAGATGCACCCACTGTAAGCAAAGACCAGGTTTGAGACCACCTAAAGAACCTGCAGGTGCACAAGTCTGTGGGACCAGATGACATCTATCCATGGGTCCCGAGAGAACTGGCGAATGAAGTTTCCAAGCCACTGTCCATCATATTTGAAAGGTTGTGGCAGTCTAGTGAAGTCTCGGCTTACTGGAAAAGGGGAAACATAACCCCCATTTTCAAAAAGGGGAAGAAGGAAGACCCAGGAAACTATTGGCCAGTCAGTCTCACCTCTGTGCCTGGCAAGATCATGGAGCAGATCCTGCTGAAAAAAAAAACAAGAGCAAATCGTGCCTCACCAATTTGGTGACCTTTTATGATGGAGTTACAGCTTTGGTGGATAAGGGAAGAGCAACTGACGTCATCTACCTGGACCTGTGCAAAGAGTTCGATACTGTCCCGCATGACATACTGGTCACTAAACTGGAGAAATGTGGATTTGATGGATGGACCACTCAGTGGATAGGGAATTGGCTGGATGGTTGCACTCAGAGAGTTGTGGTCAACGGCTACATATCAAAATGGAGAAAGGTGACGAGTGGTGTTCCCCAGGGATTGGTACTAGGACCAGTACTGTTTAACATCTTTGTCTGCGACATGGACAGTGGGATCGAGTACACCCTCAGGAGGTTTGCGGATGACACCAAGCTGTGTGGTGCAGTTAACACCCTGGAAGGGAGGGATGCCATTCAGATGGACCTGGACAGGCTGGAGAGGTGGGCCCATGAAAAGAAGTGTGGCCAGCAGGACGAGGGAGATGATTCTGCCCCTCTACTCTGCTCTAGTGAGACCCCATCTGAAGTACCGCATTCAGTTCTGGAGCCCCCAACACAAGAAGGACATCAAGCTGCTGGAGTGGGTCCATAGGAGGGCCACAACGATGATCAGAGGGCTGAAGCCTCTCCCCTCCCCTATGAGGATCAACTGAGAGAGCTGGGGCTGTTCAGCCGGGAGAAGAGAAGGCTGTGGGGAGACCTTATTGCAGTCTCCTATTTCATGAAGGTGTCCTACAGGAAAGCTGGGGAGGGACTTTTTACAAGGGCAGGTTGCGATAGGACGAGGGAGAATGATTTTAAACTGGAAGAGGGTAGATTTAGACTAGATAATAGGAAGTAATTATTTGCTGTGAGGACGGTGAGATACAGGAACAGGTTGCCCCCTCCCTGGAAGTGTTCAAGGCCAGGTTGGACAAGGCTTTGAGCAACCTGGTCTAGTGAGAGGTCTCCCTGCCCATGGCAGGGGGGGTGACCTAGATGATCTTTAAAAGTCCCTTCCAACCCAAACCATTCTATGATAACAGTGACAAAAGGGTCGAGTGTTTATGGATGAGACTCAAGGGGAAGGCCAACAAGGGAGACATCATGGTGGGAGTTTGTTATAGACCACCTAACCAGGATGAAGAGATAGATAAAATATTCCATAGGCAGCTGGGAGAAGTCTCATGTTTGCTACCCTTTGTACTTGTGGGGGACATAAATTTCCCAGATATCTGCTAGAAATATAACACAGCTGAGAGGGAACAGACCCAGAGGTTCCTGGAGTGTGTGGAAGACAACTTCCTGACGCAGCTGGTGAAGGAACCAAAAAGG
>NW_010167242.1:9008-9489 GCF_000695765.1 Mesitornis unicolor
GCTGGACCTGCTGTTTGCAAACAGAGAAGGTCTTGTGGGGGATGTGATGGTTGGAGGCTGCCTTGGGCATAGTGATCATGAAATGATAGAGATTTCAATCCTTGGAGAAGTAAGGAGCGGGGCTAGCAGAACTGCCACTTTGTAATTCTGGTGGGCAGACTTCGGCCTGTTTAGGGACTTGGTTGGCAGAATCCCCTGGGAGGCAGTTCTGAAGGGCAAAGGAGACCAGGAAGGCTGGACACTCTTCAAGAAGGAACTCTTAAAGGCACAGGAGCAGGCCATCCCTCTGTGCCGAAAAATGATCTGGCAAGGGAAGACGACCAGCCTGGCTGAACAGAGAGCTCTGGCTTGAGCTCAAAATAAAAGAGGAGAGTTTATGGTCTTTGGAAGAAGGGGTAGGCAACTCAGGAGGACTACAAGGTTACCATGAGGATGTGCAGGGAAAAAAACAGAAGGGCCAAAGCCCAGCTAGAACTTAATC
>NW_010167243.1:0-16840 GCF_000695765.1 Mesitornis unicolor
TCTGTGATTCTGTGATTCTGTGATATGACAGATTTTGGACCTCATTCAGAACTAGTGCTGCAAAAAAGCAATGGCACAAAACTTACGTTAAACTCAACTGGTCTCCCTCTGAGAGCTGTTCCTTGTAGGCACAGGGAATTAAGTTGCTGTGGCAGCTTGGAAGCCTTATACCCCCCCTGTCATGCAACACCTTTCATAATTAACGAGCACTTGTTCCAGGTCTGTGATTTCTCTTAAGTGAAAAAAAAAAAGTCAACAGTTAATAATACCTGCATTAATTTTGGTTAGCTGAGAGGGACTGCCACACTTAAAATCACAGCCAAAAACCAGTCCTGTTACAGTCATATTCCTTTTTTGTCTCATATGCAGTTGCAAAATGAGTGGGTGGAAAAGGCGCAGTAATAGGAGGTTTCTTTATAACTTCAACATTAGTGAGACCTTCTTCCTTTTGCCAGAACCTCTGAGGAGTTTAACTGCATGAAATCCAGGAATTTTCACTTCACTTAAGCAGTGGCTTGTAGATGATTTGAAAGAGAAAAGTTAAATGTATGGTGGAAGGGGAATTTAAATAGAAACAAGATTCTTTTTGAATCATACCTATTCAATCAATTTGCCTGTTTGGGTCTGCAGAAAATAGCATTTCAATGGCTGGACAGCCAAGCCTCACTGTCCCTTACACAGCGGTTAAGTTGGAGCTGTAAATGCCTAGCAGTATGTGGATTAGTTTGCTAGTTTGCAGCATCCTTTGACTCTGATGGGGAAAAAAAAGGGGGAGGAGGGAGAGACAGAGAGAGAAAGTCTGCCAGCTATTTATGAAGTAAATGTTCCCATTTCTTTTAAAATACAATAGCGAGTGTAATTTTGTCACATGCATCTGTTGCTATCACCTCTCACTTTGTGCTGAAGTGCTCACCAGAGCATTTACAGAAGTGATTCTTTCTCCCACCCCTGACATCTGCCACCGAAAATGCTGCATTATTCATCAGCGTGCTAATGGCAGGTGATGAGATCTTTTCACGCTACATCCCTCTCAGTAGGTGTTTATTACTCTGTTCACCAGCAGCCCTGCTATTACTGCAGGGTTAGAAGAACTCTACATACTTGTTTGACAGGTAATGGGAAACGTGCTCTGCTCACTTGGCTCACAAGTGCAGATGAAGGTTATTACTAGGGCAGCTGCAATATCTTGGGTGCAAAGAAGATGGTCACTTTAAGTGAACAGCTTAATTCTGGAAATCCATACAAATCATGTCAGCACCATGATAATCCATCTTCTTTACCTTCTATCATTTCAGCAGTCATCACACTGTAATAATTTTCTCCTAGTTCACCTGTGGTCTCTATGAATAACAGAGTTGGGGAGGGAGCGGGGGGGAAAGGAAGGAAAAGAAGATGAGTTTGGCTTAGTGTCTGATGATCACACTAGTGAGGAATTTATCTTTGTCTAGTAAGCAAGATGCTGTCTTGTGTGTGTGTGTGCACGTGTGCGCGCGTGTGTGTGAGCAAATGTTTGTGTCTTGAGAAGAGGAGAACCTAGCAACCAGCACTAAATGTGTGTGTTTAATTTTAAAAAACAGCTTGACAAGAAAGGCAAATTGCTATTGATTTATTTGAAGCCTTGTGACAAAAATTACAGAATCTAAATGTGTCGGAGCACAGGGGAAATTGAAGGAGGAGAAATTATTTTTACTCCAGAGAACTCAGTTCACTAACAAGTCTTCCTTAGTTGTTCTCCTTCTAGGTTTGTCATTTAGAGACATAATACCATCCTGGACAATCCATAAAAAAGCTTCACCACCCACCAGAAACAGGCAGACTTTTTTATTATTTGAAGACACAGCCCAGATTTCACATAAGAGGTAGAGCTTTCTGAGCCTAATGTTTCCTTTTTTAAAACAAGGTGAGCTGGGTCTGCAGAAATCTCTCAAGTCCCTTGAAATGAATGATGTGGTAAGGTGCTGTATTTTTTTGGAATGTATCCTCCCAAAAATGAAAGCTAGGGAGATTCTAAGTCAAACAAATTTGGCTGCAGTTTTATACACGCTACAAATGCTGAACTGCACCTGTTTCCTATTAGTACAGCCTACAACAATTAAACAAAGCCTGAACTGTGAAAGAATGAAATTTTTTTTCTCATCAGACTTCTGTCCTTAAACTCCTGTTTCTTATTTCCGTGTAATAACTGCAGGGTTTTTTGATATGCCTAACTGAGGAAAAATGCCTTTTAGTGAGGGGAACTGAAGGAAAAGAGGGGAAAAAAAATCATTGCAGGTATTTATTCTGTTTTCTATCCTCTGTTTTTGACAGACACATTTATTTTTATCTATTGAGCTTCTGCATCAGTTCAACCTATCAGACTTTCAGGTGGGAACTATAGACTAACATATGAATTATTTGCAAATTAAAAAGTAGCGCCAGTCCAGAGAGGGAAAGGAAAATAGATGCACATGGCAAGATTTGTCAGAGCCATTGACAGTAACTGGGATGGGGAGAGTATAGAGTGGTCTCAGGACAGAGAAAACCTCCAGAGAGGTGGGAGTTTGCTTGCACCTGCAACTGGGAAGTGCTTTGTGCTGGAAAGGGAAGGTGGTGAGTGACTGGATGTGTTTGTGGAGTTACACATGCAAGGTGTTAATCCTTGCCTGGGGTTTAGGCAGGGAAAACAGAGGCAACCCTGGAAACAAAAAGCATTTTCTGTGAAAATAATTAGTCTGCCTTATTTATTAAAATGTTGATTTCACTAAGGGATCATTCCTCTTTCCAATGGTTGCAAAAACATAAGCCGCAGTTTATTACTAGCTGTAATTTCTCGGTTTCAGTGTACGAATTTGTTCCAATATGGCTTTAGCTGAAGTGTTTAGTAAGACAGTGACCAACTAAGTAAAGAAGAGATAAAATTCTCCTAAGATTTAATAGAAGTTCAGTTCATAACAAGATGACAACATGGAGGTATTTGCTGTAATTGGAAATTATTAATTTCTTTGATTTTTATATGATTGAAATGGCATCAAAAGAAATTCCTGTGTGCAGGAAAAAGACATCATCTCATGGCTTTCTTGTTGCTAAACATTTATGGCGGTGTCAGCATCACCATTGAAATATAATTGTGATTAAAATGTTAGACCTTTCTTTGGGGCCAGCAAGTGTTCAAGAGGAACTGCATACAGGAAATCACTCTGCTTATCTTTGGTGTTAATGGAAACCCAGTAGAGATCAATGTAAGTGCTAGAAACACATCTAGATTGCATAATACTCAACTTGAGATGGAAATAATGGCTTTCTCCTTAACCTAACTTCCTCCTCAAAGTGGCAAAATAAGAATTTGGAGATGTGAAAGCACTCTGTTAGTTTTCTTTAGGCACATAAATTTTTAAGTCTACCAACAGAAATAAGAAGTGAGTAGGATAGTACAAGGTAAATAAAATTCTAAAAAATTCAATATTAATGCTATTGTGTTATTTACCAAAAGAGAAATCCATATAGGGAAAAATATATTTCTAATTAATATCAACTACCATTCCATTTCTACAAGGAAGGGATTGCAGAATCTTGTATCCAATTTGCTGTAGATGACATCCAAGAACACAGGGAAATGTTTGTCAAGAGTATTGTAAAACACACAATAAAAATGGTAGGAGAAAGATGGGAGAGTTTCTTTCATGTACCAGTTTTAAATGTGAGGTAGCAGAGTTCAGCATATTCATTTGTATTTTCAGAAGGAGGAAGGAGCCAGCACAGTCCTGAATCTGAATTATTCTTCTCACTTTCTTAGTCATCAATGGATAGGTGAAGAGGGCCTGCAGCACGTTCCTATTCATGGGAGGGGGAACATTCCCTATGCAGTGATCTAACAGAAAATTTTAGGAATGTTGTTCTCTAATGATGCGGTAACTATAACTAGCTAAAGAAATTTTTCATCAAACTTTTTAGGAAAAGTTTTGTTTTTATTGTAATGCACAAACAAGAAAAGTATAAAAATGTGACATTTTTGATGAGGAAACATTTTGAGTTTTGATTTTTTCTTTTTCAAGTTGTGTGTTTGGTATTTTAAACTAGTGCTCCAAAGGTAGAATATAACAAGCTGACTTTGTCAAACAATAGTCTTATCCACAAAACCCATATATTTTTCATAATCTCATATGAAATTATGAATTTTCTTGGGTTTGTTCTTTTCTGCAGAGCACCCCAAAACCCAAGAAGTACTGGAAATTTCAATGAAACTAGGAATTTCATTGTTGCTCATCTTGACTGTTAAGTTTCACTTGTTCATGGCCAGTGGGACATAATCAGGAACAATTTTTAGCCTGAGAAAAACATTCCTTATTTTCTTGACATCTGAATGTTGATATAGTCCATGTTCACACCATTGTAACCTACAGAAGCCACAACTCTTCTTCAACTATGCTTGCTGCATAAAGGTGACTGCACAAGATAAACCTAAACCAATGGTGTTTTCCCAGCAATTCTTTATCCTTACATACATTTTTGTATAACAATGGGTTATTCAGAAAGCCAATTCTTTTAGAAACGGAAAGTGATTTTGGAGAGATCTGTTTGATCACAGAGTGGTGGTAAGACTTCAAAGGATTCTGATGATGAAGGAAGGGCTGCAAGCACAGAACGATGAAAACAGAAAGCAACTCGCACAAGAAAATCCCCATTCCTTGGGCAGCACAACCGATTTCATGCAGGACAGTTAAAAGTTCAAGTTCTGAGAAGCAGAAGGACTAATGTCTCTCTCACAAGCTCTAATGCTATAATATTTCCCTTTAGTCTTACTTATTGTGTATCCAGATTTTAACAGTTTCACTAGAATTTATGGACTGCTGCATAACCGTGCTGACAACTAACTATTTTTTTTTTAAAGCTGCTAATGATGTAAAGGGAAAATTGAATACATGGGATGAACAATGTAGCTATAATGAGCTTGGGACTTAGTTGTGGCCGGGTGTGAGTTGCATGCAAAATTTTTCGAAAGGGGTCTTTTTGCATTCGGGTTAGTTGTGTTTTACATTTGTGCCTTATTTGATGGGATTTATTGAAGTGTGTTTTCTTTGTTTTTGTTTTTTTTTTCCCCTCCTTTTTCTGGAAAACAAACCCTTCTTTTCAAACTGACTCTGAAACTGGAATTTTTTGGGTTGAGAAAAATGACAGCAGTGCTGATGGCACTGCTCTGGAGGAAAGAAAGAAGCTTTCTCAGTGGCATTGATCTGTACACAGGCTGTCATGTTTGCCTTGCCCTGATGTCCTCGGGAGGATGGAGGTACTCTCTTCCTTGGAATGGCAGTCACGCAAGTTGACGATAGGTGACAGTCAATACCTATCCAGCCTAGGTTAAACAAAAGAAGCTGTCATGGACTATCTGCAAAAGGAAAACATTTTCTCATGAGGTACTCTCCACCTTGTGTAGATGCAACACAATATCTGTGCACTTAACTTATGTCCCCGCTACCTATACCTAAGTTGTCTTAATAAATGGCCTTGCTCCTTTCTTGGTCTGTTAACTCTGAAAGCTAAGTCTTTTGAAGTGTTTTCTGAGGAAACATATTGATAGTCTAAAGATCAGTATAGCTGACTACTGGTGTACAACTGTATCTGTAGTTATATGGTTCTTACATTTTTTCACCCAGAGCACTGAACTATATTTTTCTTTCTCCCTTTTCATGATCTAATTACTTATATATGAAACTTGTTTATATATATATATACACACATAAGATCAAGCCACTATTATATTAATTTTCTTTATAATGGTGGTAGTACAATATATATTAGTTTATCCTCAGGCCTAAGCTTGGTTTCTACCTGTGACTATTTTTGTATACACCTAGCTTTAGTCTGTACCATAACAAGCTCTGTTAAATGAGTGGAAGTTCACAGAATCATCAAATGGTTTGGGTTGGAAGGGACCTTAAAGATCATCCAGTCCAACCCCCCTGCCATGTGCAGGGTCACCTCCCACTAGATCATGTTGCCCAAAGCCCCATCCAACCTGGCCTTGAACACTTCCAGGGAGGGGGCATCCACAACTTCTCTGGGCAACCTGTGCCAGTGTCTCACCATCCTCACAGTAAAGAATTTCTTCCTAATATCTAGTCTAAATTTATCTCCTTCTAGTTTGAAGCCATCACCCTATGTCCTCTCACTACCTGTCCTTGCAAACAGTCCCTCTCCAGCTTTCTTGTAGGCCCTCTTCAGATACTGAAATGCTGCTATAAGGTCTCCCTGGAGCCTTCTCTTCTCCATACTGAACAACCCCAACTTTCTCAGCGTGTCTTTGTAGGAGAGGTGCTCCAGCCTTCTGACTATCTGGACTTGCTCCAACAGGTCCATGTCCTTTTGTTGAGGTCTTCAGAGCTGGATGCAATACTCCAAGTGAGGTCTCTTGAGAGCAGAGAAGAGGGGGAGAATCATCTCTCTTGACCTGCTCGCCATGCTTCTTTTGATGCAGTCCAGGATACTGTTGACTTTCTGGGCTGCAAGCACACATTGTTGGCTCATGCTGAGCTTCTCAGCAACCAACATCCCCAAGTCCTTCTCCTCAAAGCTGCTCTCTATCCATTCTCTGCCCAGCCTGTATCTGTGCTTGTGATTGCCCTGACTCATGTGCAGGACCTTGCAATTGGGCTTGTTGAACTTCACATCGTTTGCACAGGCCCACATCTCAAGCCTGTCAAGGTTCCTCTGGATGGAATTCCTTCCCTCCGACATGTTGACTACACCATATAGCTTGGTGTCAGCAAACTTGCTGAAGGCACACTCAAGCCAGCAAAGATGTTAAACAGCGCCAGTTCCAATACCGACTGCTGAGGAATGCCACTCGTCAGTGGTCTTTACTTGGACATTGAGACGTTGACTGCATCCCTTTGAATGCAACCATTCAGCCAATTTTTTATCCACCGATTGATCCATCCATTGAATCCATGTCTCTCTAATTTAGAGACCAGGATGTTGTGCAAGGCAGTATAAAATTTTTTGCACTTGTCCAGGTAGATTATGTCAGTTGCTCTTCCCTTGTCCAACATGCTGTAACCTCATCATAAAAGGCCACCAAATTTGTCAGGCAAGATTTGCCCTTTTTGTCACAGCTCACAAGGTAAGGCACAAGTATCGCTCTTTGATGGAGTAGGGCCTTTCTGTCTCTCAGTCTGATTCTTCCAAAAGGAAGGCTTGGATGTAGTGTAGAACACAGATAAACCTGTAGACTTTGGCCTGCAACTAAACACATATTCTGATTTTGTCCTGGACCATAAAACATTTTATAAAACATTTCCTCATCTTATCGGAAGACATCTAAATGACTAAATATAATTAGTAATTTTTAAAAAGGAGCAATGAAAAAGGAAGTGTTTTCCTTAATTCCTTTTTTGGTTCATATTTCTTCCTTTTTTTCCCTTTTTTAGAATTATTCCTAAACTTTTCTCTGTGATGAGTAAAAGCTCTGGAGGAGCAGGCTCAAAGTGGCTGTCAAGCAGATTTTTTCCCAAAGTAAAAGGTGCTGACAGACAAAAGAACTATGTCATGAAAAATTTATAACCAAATTTCCCACAACAGAAAAGGGGCAAAACCACCTCACAAATTAAATGCCAGATCTTCATGCGTATCTGCTCCAGTGCTGATTCAATGGCAAAATAACTTTCAAAATGTTTTATGGTCCAAAGCAGCTATAAAGTAGCTACACTTGTCATTTTAGTAGACTAAAATCAGAATTATACTAATATTCAGTAGGGTGACAGCAATATATTATCTTGTCAAGCAGGAGATCTGAGTTTGCAGGAATACATTGTAGGTTAGAGAGAGGAGCTGTATGAAGGATGCATTTAATTACATAAATAATAATAACAGTAATGATAAACTATAAAACTAGTTTTACACACTAGACTATATAAAATAATATGTGGATATACATATTTATATTCATATAAGAATATATATAAGCTTTCTGGCAAATACCAATGCATATTCAAAGCTAACGTCTCATCTTTTACATACCTTATGACTCTTACTTGTATAAATGTATTTTTCAGTTTAAAATAAACCATAAAGTACTTTTCAAATTAAAATAAGCTATAAACGGATGGGCTCAGAATTTGACCCAACACAGAAGCCTAAGGCATTGGATGTGCTCATTGATCTTAGGTTGTGTATGAGTCATTAATATGATATGTCAGTAAAAACCAGCTAATCTGATTTAGGATATATCAAGCAAGATATTTTCAGTAAAAGGAAAAGCGGTATTAATGCTGTTGTACAAGGTACTAGTGGTACCAGTCACCATGTCCTATTCTGAATAAAAGGAAGAAAGGTGCACTTGAATTCAAATGGGTGCAGAAGAAGGCAACTGAGAAGCTCAGGAAACAAGAGACAACTCAGAGAACTTAGAAAAATTTTGGTTGGTAGACCAAGAAACAAATGATTGCTATATTTAGAATCATTATTGCATTACCCCTTTGAGAAAATATTTTCAATTTATCTTACTGCCGGTACATAAGGATATAAGAAAAGCAGTAGATAAAGGTCTGCAAATTTGCTTGTTTCCCACGGTGAGAAAATAGAGATTTTGTAATAGCTTTTGCATAGAGGAACACACAAATCCTTTGAGAAAAACAACAAATCCTTCAGCTTGTTTTGTTAGAGTTCAGGAAATGATGGTTGGACTTCTTGCAGAATCTTTAAAACTTTCTCCAGAGCTAACTTCTTGTGGGTGATTTTAAAAAAGGACGTAAGAGAAGTCAAGTATTTTAAGTGTCACTGGATTATCCCCAAATGATTGGTTGCAAAATCCTCTTAAATTTTGATGACTGTATGAATAACCCTTTCAGTATCTACAAAAACTTAGGGTGCACGTAAGTGAAAATCAAAAAAGGTTTCTAAGATAAGCACATGCGTAAGTTTTATTCAAACAATAAAGTTATAACACTAGGTGCCTGTGTTAATGTCGCTTGGTAAGGAAAAAAGACTTACGTAAACAACAAAATAACTATTTTAAGGTCATGATTATATAAGCATTTGTACAAATTCTTTCAGTAATCTTTCAGGTGGACTTTTACAAGCATTGTTTATTTTTTGTGATTTAATTATTGTAAATTGCAATGACATTAATATTATAAATTACCCTCAAAAAAGAAGAAGGTTTTAGAGAAAAATTTTCGGTTTTAGAGAAAAAATTCCTGTCTTAGTCTTAACTTTAAGAAACTTATTTAGCTTATAATAATAAAAAATTAAAATCAGTAATGAAAGTCTTTTTGCAATAAAAATTCGAACTGTCAGCTCTAACATAGAAAAAGCCGTCACCACTCAGTCTAATCATTATTTTTTCTCTGTTTTTTAAAGAAACTTTTCAACATTGATGCATTGTTGCAGAAGTCTTTATATTATAAGAAAGAACATTTTATAGCAGGAAAATATTCCCTTGGTAAAATTTCCTCTAGCTCTAAAAGTGCTTTAACTGACTAAGGAAGAACAACAATGAAATGATTACATATAAAATTCTGTCAACTGTGCTAGCTACACGCATTCCCCCCTCTCCCAAAAAGTAGAGCGAAATAGCTGATCCTAATCTCTTACAGATACTTAAACCACTGATCTTATTTATAATGAGTTGTAGGTAACGAGAGGGAAGGATGGTCTTAAGTTTAGATTATCCCTTCAACAGCACCATTAAGCACAAATTGCTGCATATGATATTAGGTTTTAGGCAGGAAGCAGCAATCTTATTGAAGATTTCTAGCCCTTTATGTAACACGACAAGGGAACATTAAAAGTTTCTAAAACTGCTTGGTTCCTTCTCGTCTTCATTTGATCGTATGTTACTTCTTCTGCGAATTATCCCAAAGGAAGATACATACATTTAAGTCTCCTGTCTTTAGATTATAAAGCTTGTTTTCTTTTTTCTTAGGATATAGTAGTATGCAAAATACATTCAGTGTTTGACAGAATATGGCAGAGTTATTCCCTCTCAAATAGAAAATAAAATCCAAGACACAATCCTCTCATAAAGTAGCAAACAAAATAGAGAACAAATGGCTGCATTTTTATTTGTAGATATGAGCCTACTTACTTATACATCCATAACATTGTCCCAGATACCCTGTCTACTCATCAGCTCACTGGTTTCTTGTAGCTATCATAACAGCTGAGTTTCTTCAGGACATATTGAATTTTGAAGAGGCTACTGGCTTTGCTGATCAGCTAACAAGGGCATTTCATGCGAAGAGGAAGACTGAACAAAAGCATAGTTAGGCTTACAGAAGAAAAACACTAGCATATTAAGGCTGACAGTTCTATGGAAAAGGCATAAAAAAATGTTTATTTAATAGAAAAAATTACCATACTGTTCACAGAGACAGTTGTGTTGTTTTGAAATCAAATATTTTTGAGCATGCAAGTTTGAAGATTGCAAGTTGGTTAGAGCTTCCTTGGGGATGAAAAAGACTTTTGCTTTATTGCTGGACAACACTTTGCATTAAAGTAAAATGGAAAATAGGTTAAGGTGTCTTTATATGCAAACGTCTCCTGTTGATTTAAAAATCCAGCCTGGCAAAATATAGAGTAGATATTTAAATTGTGCATAGTGCATGAAATTACCTCTCATTATGGGTAATGCATGCCTTGTAGCAATTATGTCACTTATGCTTACACTAATTAAGTGTTGATGTGTGAGGACTAAGTTGCAGTGATGTTGTTAACTAATGTACATAAATATTCCCTTTAAACTGTAATTGCACTTTGCCATAACTTAAAAGAAGATATGCTCAATTGCAAGCATATAGTTCTGATACCTTAAGGAACAGACTGCAAACTTAAGGCTGTCAGTAAATACAGTGCTTGAGTTCTATATTTTAATGTAAAGGGGAAAAATGTTTTTGTCATGGAGTTTTCAATACACAATCCTGTCAGAAAAATTTACATATTACCCATTTAAAAGGATAGCAGTGACATGCAGTGTAAAATAGTTCAGACCACAAGGGCTGAATATCCCAAACATGAAGGATGCAAAGGGACTTAATTCACAATTTATCCACAGTAGACATTAACTGCACTGCATTTCTGTCAAAAGAACAAAGTTGATCTTGGGAAAATTTATAGTGTTCTACCCATTTGGTGACTGCAAGATTTCTGAAGTTAATGTCATTTCACTTTTAACACTAGAAGTCCAGTCTCTGTTCTAAAATGGAAGCAGAGGAAGATTCAGAAGTGTGTGTTGTCCATTCACACTAGTGCAGCTGCACAGAGCAACAGTGTCCTAGGAGATACATGTCAGGTCATTGCATGCCAGTTTTGGAAAACGATTAGGTAATTTAAAAAAAAAAAGAAGCCTTTTTGAACTAAGAACAAGAGGAGTACTAATGTTCTTTATAGTGTTTGCAACAATATATATTGACTTGCACTAAGAAGAAAATGAGCAGAGAAAACAGTACTCTTATGATTCCAGGCAGTGCCAGCTGAGACAAGAACTGCTATCCCATAAACCTCAACTATGTTGAGAAAACCAATACTGCTTGGGAGAAAACCCAAGATGTTTCTATGTTAAATGCTGGGAGCTATATGAATTTCAACCTCTGTCTTCAGTAGAAGATTTGGCTTGTTCTGCTTCAGTTCAGAAAAACTTCTTCAGTAAGTTACTGTCTCTCACAGTATCTTTCTGGACAAAATGTCCAGAACACAGCTAGAAAAGTCCATAATCGCTCACCAAGTCAGGTGAGTAATTGGTTGATGGGTTGGACTGAAAGAGTTACAGTAAGTGACATTAATCAGGCTGGTGGCCAGTCACCAGTGTGGTCCCCCAGAGCTCAGTTTTAAAGCTAGTGTTCTTTAATGTTTTTGTAAGTGATCAGGACACTGGAATCAAATGTATGTTAAGTAAATTTGCTGATGATACTAAACTAGAAGAAACTATGGACTCCCTCAAGGCTAGAGAGGCCTTACAGAAAGATCTAGGTAGACTAGAGAGCTGGGCAACCACCAACCACATGAAATTTAACATGAGCAGGTGCAGGATTGTCTGGCTGGTATAGGGTAATCCTGGTTATACATACAAACCAGGAGATGAGGAGCTAGGGAGCAGTCCTGTGGAAAGACGTCTGGGGGTGTGGGTTGATGGCAAGTTCAATATGAGTCAACAATGTGTCCTGACAGCCAAAAGGGCAAATCATATCCTAAGGTGCATCAAGCACAACATAGCCAGTCGAGGGAGGCGACTGTCCCACTCTACACTGCACTGGTGCAGCCCACCTCGAGTACTGTGTGAAGTTTTGGGCACCTCAGCATAAGAAGGACATGAAACTATTAGAGTGTGTGCAGATGAGGGTGACCAAAGATAGTGAAAGTCTTCAACGGCAAGACTTACAAAGAACAGCTGATGTCCTTTGGTTTGTTCAGCTTGGAGAACAGAAGGCTGAGGGTTGACTTCATTGCAGGCTACAACTTCCTCAAGGAGGGTGGCAGAGGAAGAGGTGCTGATTTCCTCTCTCTGGCGACCAGTGACAGGACAAGAGGAATGAAGCTTCATCAGGGGAACTTCAGATTGGACATTAGGAAATTGGACATCGGACATCACTGAGACTGTGGCTGGTTACTGGAACAGGGTCCTCAGGGAAGTGGTCGTAGCACCAAGTCTGTCAGATTTCAAGTAGTATCTGGATGACTCTCTTAGTCATATGGTTTAGTTTCAGGTAGCCGTGTGAGGAGCAGGGAGCTGGACTTGATGGCTCTTACAAGTCCCTTCCAACTTGACATATTCTATGAGTCTGTGTTTCTATTATTGTATGATTAGGAAGATATATTTCCTAAGACTAGGACAAAGTGTTTTCCTGCACTTGTAGCCAAGACCAAAATTCTGATAAAGCCTTATAGATTTTGACTGAAGTTACAACGATATGTTTTTATAAAATCAGAATGGACTTTCTAGAAATAAAGGGAGGCAAAGAGAGACAGAAAGAGTGAGCACATAACTTTATTGACCTAATCTGTTTACCACAATGGAGCTTCATTGTAACCTTCAACAGAGTTTTTTATTCCAGTGCAAAAAGGAGGAAAAAAATTGAAACCTTTGAAATATTTGTGATAAAATAGAATTGTTGTCCTCTAGCCAGCTCTAATAGTAGGTAAGAACTGCACCAAAAGTATTTCTGTCCCTCCAAACACAGAGAATATGAAGTAGAATGACTATCTAAAAAGTCTAACTGACGTCACTGATGCAGTTTAAAATGCAGTTTATACACGAGAGCTTTCAACAGTTGCAAGATCAAATGTAATAGTTCAGTTAAGTGCATCCATAAGGCAAATACGTTGACAGAGGACAACACATGGACTCCTTGAGCCTGCAAAGTCGTTATGTACACAGCAGACAAAACATTGAAACCAAGAAACAAGCTAGTGCAAGTCTTAAATCCATCAGGGATACAATGTCCCCAGTGGCTTGTGGGAATATGTTTCAAAGCTCATAGTAGATGCGTAACAACTAAAAGCCTATTCTCTCAGGAATTTAAACCTACTGTGAGAGAAGTTTGGAGGACCAGAAAAAAACAAACCCAAATCTGTTTTACTAAGAAAAGCAATGCTACCATATATACAGGACATGAATTAATTTAAAGTATTATCATAATTCAGAATAAGAAAATCTCAAAGACTTTAAAGAGAAGCAGACAGAATTTAAGTTACTCCTGCTGTTTCAATCTACATTACCCAGGTCTCTGTTCTGGTCTAGAAAATGAGCTTTTAAACCAGCTGAATTTTTCAGGTCTGAGTAACTTGGGTATTGCTCTTAATATCTTTGACAAAATTTAACACTGGTTGTATTTTAAAAACAAAAAGCAGGCCTAAAAAAATCACCTGATCTTTACTAAGAAAGTAAAAAAAGACATTCTACAGTCTGAGTCTTGCTGGATGATCACATTCAGTCCTGATTTACCCAATCTGCTTCACCCATCTATAACAGTAGATATTTTCCATGTCTGAAAACTCAGGTATTGCAATAGATTGCAAATATTTGCAGTAATTTGAAAACGGATTAAGAGAAAAATCTCTTTTCTGGTGAAGAGAACAGTCAACATAGGACAGAATGAATCTGAGAATCCATAGAGAAGAAACTTCATGATGCAACATACCGCTACTCCGAACAATCATCCTGACCTGCAACTCAGTGCAATTTTGTCTGTGAAGAGTATGAGGACATCACTCCCTGATGGCTGAATAATCCTTGTCGTATGTTATCTTGGTCTCGTCTACTAATCATGTTATTTTACTGCTGGGGTTAAATCAGTCTTGACTCTAACTCCTGAACATTCTCAGAAGATGTGAAGAAGGCAGTTGGACCCTCAGAATGTTTTTCTTCCAGAGCATCTATGCATTACCAGTTGGAGTTTAGGCCTAGATGTGAACTATATAAAAAGCAGAGTAGCAAAAGACCAGAAATGAAATGTAAAATGCCCACTCAAAGTGAGGAGTGGTCTACAGCACTTCTCAATCTATGCAAAGAATGAATGTTGATTTTCAGAGGTCTAACTGCTCTGCAGGGAAGGAGCAGGCCAAAGTATTCTTCTTCATGGAGGAAGCTACTCGGATTCACAGAACATCTTATGCTCTGGCTTCTTTGGCTAAAAAAGTGAGTGGATAGAATCATGACTAAACCTGCCCTGTCTTCCTCATCTGCTTCATTATCCCATGTCAAACCCAGCATACAAGCTGGAAAAAAGCACTTGTATGGAAAGAAGAAGCAATCATAATTTAGGTCAAATTTATAAAAACTTACATAAAAGCTTTTTTTGCTTATAAAAGCAAATTACTTTCAGAATAATAATGCAGACACAACTTCATTTTAAAGATAAGGACACTGAGAATGCATCAATTCATGCAAGAGCAGAAGGTGATCTAAGCTAGCTGTCTAAGTTAGAGCTAATGTTTTCCAAGCCTGCCAGATATTGAATGTTTGATATCTTTCTGTATTATCATATATCTGGTTTCTACTGTAATTCACCGTGAGTGCTAGAATGTCTGCTGTTGTTAGTGGTGTATCTTGTATCACAGCAAATGCTACAAAAAGATGACTGAACTTATAAACTCCTAGCTGCTACCAAATGGATGAGGTGCAAACTGCAAAATACTGATCACTTTCTCTGTCACTGCCAAATTGTCTCGTAAAGCAGAACAACATTTCTGTTCAGACTCTGTAACCTCATGTAACTTGGACTGGTTGGATTGAGATTATCCTTATGAGTGCTGTGAGTGTCTGTCTTTGGCCTTTTTGTCCTGAAGTGACTTGAAGCCATTTTCTAGGCTGCTTCCAGAACCTTTTGAGGCCACCCTTCAGACAACTAGGCCTCAGAGTAGTCCTAGAACAAGGGAAGTCTCAGGCAATTTCAGACTCCTGTGGTGCTCTGGCTGTCTGCTCCAGTTTCTTCTGCCATATCATCCCCTCTGGGCTGTCTGTGAGGAGGGAGAAGGTCCTTAATATCATCTATTCCTACCAAACTCCGCCATCTTTCTCACACCTTCCTCCTGTTGTAAGATAATTCACCCTAAAGAAGGGAGACCAAGGCCATAGCTGATAACAACAAAAGAAGAACCTCGAGTGCCTCCTGGGTTTCAGAAGACACCTACTTACTGCCAAACAGGGAACCAGTGTTGTACACAGCATATATCCTTTGCATATATCTAAGAATAGTTATATTGTATACAGACCATTATTATACATTTCATAAACTATATTTGGATTCTGCTGTATTTACCAGGATCCTTATGTTATGTATGCTGTTCAAAGAGCAAAAAACACAAGTGTGCCTTTTGCTTCTTATTTTGAAGTTTATCTGCTTCTCTTTCAGACTTGTTTGGGCCAATTAAAAAATCAACATAGCTTTTAATTCAGATATTTATTCCCTTTACTTCCTTATCTCTTCCAAAGACTTAAGTGAGTGTTTAGATATGATGTAATGGAAGAAGTAAAGGTCTCTTGTGTTGGGATAAGGTATTAAGTAAGCCTCTTCAAACTCAGCAAGATCCAAGGTCACAAGACATTGCCTCTAAAGAACCACTGGTCGTCAATAAAGAATTTAGTAGCAGCCAGTAAAAGACATCTGAGATGGTATATAGTGATTCTGAATAACAGAGAGTTATATTTGAAAATATCTAACTGTTTAAAGTTTCAGAAACTAGAAAACAGTAAATATTGAAGTACTATAAAGCAGTGAACAAAGTATCCTTTGCTGATTCCAGAGAAAAGCAATGGGAAGGATCTTTGTGATTACAGGAAAAGATGGCTTTTCTGATATAGCTACATATGGACCACTCAGGTATGTATCAATTAGATGTCTTTTTCACTCTTTCAATTAGAATTCAATTACTGTCTGAAAGCAAGCATTAGAAACTCCAGCCCCAAGGAAATTTTTGGGGTGAGGAGGAAAGAAAAATTCTGTACTTAGATCAAAAACGTCTTCTTATTCATATTGACAGTTCTCACAATTCTGTAAACTGTGATTTATTTTTTTCCTATTTCTCTGAGAGATTTTATTTTCTGTATGAAAATGGTTTGGTAGTTTCATTCTGGAGAAGGCATTCTTGTCATCTTTTCTTCCTTCTAGTTCTTGAGCTGAGACATGGTAAACTAACTAGCACCTTTGTAGCTGCTCAGTGTTGGTGTTAGGCTTCTTCAGCAAAGGATTGAACAATCTGGCCAGATCATACAGTGATTCCTGTTTTCTATTCTGTATGTGACACTTCTGCATTCTCTTCTGAGCAAGTGTATAATAACACCCTCTTTTCAGCTTGTCATGGTGGATTACAGCAGGATGATGACAACAATGCTCCTTCACTTCACGGGTGCTGAGGGAGCTGGCTGAGGTCA
>NW_010167244.1:0-13359 GCF_000695765.1 Mesitornis unicolor
GTCCCTTCCAACTCCTCATATTCTGTGAAAGTCACTTTCTCTAACCTGAGTCATAGGTGGACGTGTAAGTGCCATAGAGCAGAAGCTCTTGCCTGTGCCGCCATGCCCTGCTGTGAACAATCTGAAGGCAAGATTAGTGGAGAATTGCAGCCTACTGTGTTACCCAGTAGCATTGATGGACTCATCTGCAAGCTGCAGGCTTAGCTGATGAATAAACACCTACTTAGTTTCAGGCCAATACTTAGGTACTTTGCTGGATAAGAAGCACAAAAGAGAAGGCCCACAGAAATCAGTATTTATTTTGGTATAGATAAAAGCTAAAGCTGGCAAAAAAATTCATTTCTCCCCCTCATTTGCATGAGAGGTTCCCAATTTGCTAAAGAAATTATAGAAAAGAAAACCACTTGAGGTGTTTAGGGACTCCTACAGCCATGACAAAGGTTTCCTTTTTCTTACACATTGAAATTTCTTATCTAGCCCTAAAAAAACAAACCAAAAAAACCCCACCACAACACCTTCCAGCATCCCTGCTCCCAGATTTAGATTCCCAATATAAAGGTTCATTTCATTCCAAAGTGCTACAGAAATGTGACATACCTAGGCACGCGATAGACCAACCTCAGGATTCAGGATGGCCAACGTGCAGGTGTGCACTGTAACACATCCAATGAGATCTGAAAATTACCCACTCCCCTGTCACAAGAAGTTGAGTATTTTTTTGTTTTCTTCTACATGAGGTGCCAAAAATAAAGAGCGATGGGAATGGGTGAAAATGAGATCTGCTCTACCTCAGCCAGAAACTACAGGGTCCACGTGGAAACGCTCAGTAAAATTCTTCGACGTGGGTCATGCAGCTTCTTCAGCCACGAAGCTCAGCATCGCCCACACTCCGTGATGTTATTTGACTTTTGACCTAATATTTGCCTAACACTTGACCTAAATATGCTGCAGGACCGGTGCTTTGGCACCACCTACCCAAACCCCATCCTAGCAAACACCAGTTTAAGAAGGGGCTATTCCTGCCACAGAGGGAAACCTGTTCAGACGCTGACTCAGGGCGCAGCCCCGCTCCCCGCTGCGCTCACAGCCGCGGAGCCGCGGCCCCTCCTGCCGCGGTGACTCCGCGATGACGTCACTTGACGTGACCCAGAGCCACGCCCTGCCCTCGCCGCACAGCGCCACTCGCTGCGCCCTCTGCTGGCCCGGCCGCGCCACTGCGGACACCGGCGGAGCCCCGGCCCCATCCCGCCACCGCTGCTCGACAGCTGGCAGGGGGATGAAGACGTGAGAAAAGGAAAAAGAGAACAAGAAGGAAAAAGAAAGAAAGGAAAAAAAAGGAGAAAAAATAAACGAGAAAATAAGAAAGAAAGAAAAGAAAAAAGAAAGGAAAAAAGAAAAGAGAAAAGAAAAAATAAAAAGAAAAAGGAAAAAGGAAAAAAGATAAAAGAAAGAAAGAAAAAAAACAAAAAGAAAAGGAGAAAGGAGAAAGGAGAAAGGAGAAAGGGAAAAGGAAAAAGGAAAAAGAAAAAAGGAAAAAGGAAAGAAGGAAAAGGAAAAAAGAGAAAGGAAAAAGGAAAAGGAAAAAGGAAACAGGAAAAAAGGAAAAAGGAAAAAGGAAAAAAGGAAAAAGGAAAAAAGGAAAAAGGAAAAAGGAAAAAGGAAAAAGGAAAAGGAGAAAGGAGAAAGGAGAAAGGAAAAAGGGAAAAAGGAGAAAGGAGAAAGGAGAAAGGAGAAAGGAAAAGGAAAAAAGGAAAAAGGAAAGAAGAAAAAGGAAAAAGGAAAAAGGAAGGACAGGAGAAGGAAAGGAGAAGCAAAAAGGAAAAGGAATTTTAAAAATCAGTCGTATTTCAAAGTACTAAAGAATATCTTATCAAAGACGAGTAGAGCTATGTTAGAAGCCAACAGATGTAAAATGCAGAAGTACTTGAATAAAAAGCAGATTAAAAAAATAATAATTTCAAGATTTTGGAGGGAAGATGGCCAAAGTTGCAAAGGGGATAACAGGCTGTTAAAGTCCATTTTACAGAGGAATCCAGAACAAGTCATCAGAGAACAAAAGCTCACGTTGTATCTGCCCCAAATTTAGGTTTCATCACAGCAAATATTTATAAAAGCCACGAAAAATTAAAAGAACTAAAATCAGCTCTACACAAAAGTATCTTTGATAAATTCATGTCTGCGGAAAGCTGTCAGAAGTCTGAGCAGTTGATAAATTGATATTACAGCCCCCTTCAGGAATACCGTATCCGATTAATCTAAATTTGACAGAAGTACTCTTATTGGGCACCAGAATTTTTCTGCCAGTTTTGATCATAAGACAGTCTTAACGGATCTTAATGAGGAGACAAAAGCAGGTTCGATAATATAACAGGAACCTAACCTTAAATCCCAGAGAAGTTTCCATGTATGTTAAACAGTAGCAAAAACTTTTGTTAAGAAAAGATGAGCCCTTCCTTACAGTGTTCATAGTGAAACACCACGACTGTCTTGTAGTACTGAACAAGAACCAACATGTGATTGTGTAGAAACCGCTGAAATTGAAAGTGAAACTAGTCAGTATGAATTGGCTTGAGAAAAATTACATCAGGAAATTCTCATTAAAGTAGCAGTTTGAATTCTTTTTACTTTCTAATATCTTTGAGTGACACTGGACATAGCAACCAGGGAAAGAAAACAAGAATATGGAGAGAATACAGAAGAGAGCTGAGCTTTTTTTGTGTTCTTGGGTTCCATTTGCAGCTCTACCACAAACCTCTGGTTAAACCCTCAGAGAAGTAGTTTATGATCTTTGTCGCTCATTTCTCCGTTTTGGAATGGAAGTACTTCCTTTTGGGCTGTAAGATCTGCTGCAGTGTACAACTATAGCAGAGAGTGCAAGAAGCCTTCACAACAACCCCAGGATCATGATCTAACGAGCTGCCTGAGTCTCCAGATGCTGCCATGTAAGTGATGCTAATGCAAATGCTGTCCTACGCTTTTTAACTTCATCTTAACTTCAGCTTGGTGAAGTGCCCCATCTTAAAGAGCACAGACCTCCACAGACATGCTGAGGGTTTTCCACAGGAGCTGGGGTCACTCATCACTCCCCAGAAGAACCACGGTACCTTGTACAATCAGCCACAGTGCTCTACAGAGTACGTTGAGATGGCTGAAAGAGACAACAGCGTATGTGTAAGGATTCCATTCTTTCATCCACAAGCGCACTCACATAGCTATATCCCATATGTCAAACTGAAAACCGATCACGAGTTTTTAAGTGGCATTTCAAAATCTGTTATCAGTACTTGCTTCAAACAATTCTACCATGGTCCATCATAGACAATGAAAAACCCCTTTTGTTTACTTTTACTTCTTGAAGAACTGCTTATAAAAATAGCCATTTCTGTAGTCCAGCTGAACACTGGACTGCCCAGCGATAAGTAACAGGGCAGGCACTAGCACAGCACACCAGCTCATTCTCACCGGAGCAGCAGCACACAAAACTCCACTCCAAACCCTCCAAGTGGGTGCAGAGACTGCTCGCTGTGAGACCTCACTGCTGGCTTTCGGTCCAAAACCAAAGAACGGCAGTGAATTGAGGCAAAAGCTTTCCAGTCACACTCTTTACACTTACACAGAACGTGAAATCAAAGCTCTGTGTGTACGTATGTACATATCTATATTTAGCCATCTTGTAAAACTGAAGTAGGACACTACCAATTTAAATTCCACCAGAGTTTTTGGCCATGCACACCCTATCTGTTCTCATCTGCATAGCTGCAAAGCTTGGGTAATACCTGACTGTCAGCAGGGTTTACTGCCCCTAATACCACTGCCACGATATTGATACCTGACCCAACACAGAATCATGATACCACCCGGCACCACAAAACCACTAAGTATATAGGACAAGGAGCAATTAAGATTTCAAGGGGCTTTGGGTGTAATCAGGGATCTTTCTTCCATTTCCAACCCTCATCTTTCTGGCTGCTCTGCTATTACTGAGGGCCAGAACCCTACTGCTTGCCTTTGCAGCACCTGCAGTTCGAGGTGGTGATAGGAGAGTTGGAAATTATCTTTCTTCTCCCATTCCTCTGGAAGAACAGGCTACCCCAGACCAGCCAAACCTTCTCCCTCTATTTGCAGACTCACAGACCTCCCATGCACAAGAGCTCTGCTTTGCTCTTGGGCTTTTACTGTGCAGGAGAACAGCCAGCCACAAGCTGCTTCCAACCCTCCCACTGCTCCATGCTGAAGTGCCATGCAAATACCAGTTTGGCAGAGTCAGGTTTGCCCGTACTTGGTCAAACAAAAGTCTACTTTCATGAATATTGTGAGAGTATCAACATCTAACAACTTTAACACTGTACCTAGAAAATCACAGTATTAGCAACACAACGATGCACTGACCACAACTGGGGATTTGTTTCAAACCTGCACCACTGTTCACAGGAGCCGTGGCTGCTACACTAGAATGACTCGTAGCAATTACAACGATGAAAACTTGGCCGCACTGGAGCCATTATGCTTGGTTCTGGTGAATGCACCACTGAAAAACGAAGATCAGCCCATGTGAAAGTAAATGTCAGGAACACTTAGTGTAATTCCTAAAGGTCTGTAATAATATTGACTGTAATGTCACTGAAGTAGTTATCATAAGTAAGTTTTGGCAATACCTTATATATACCACATATTTATTGGATAGGCTACTGGATGGGATGGAGGAAGCTTGGAAAGAGTATTGACATGAACATTGGCAGATCCTTGATCAAACAACTTCACTAAGGGCAATCCATGCACGTAACTCTGAGTACAGTGGCAATGGAAAATAGGCATCTAAAGGCTGCATCAGCAACGCCTATTGCAGTGTCCTGATCTTTACAACTTTGGCTGTAATTATTCTGAAAGCTAAACACTTCTATTTTAAACCAAATAAAAGCAACAGACCAGCACAAGAACAGCAGCATGCTCTATTAAGAAGCAAGCAGTAACTGACCCCATGAAAAACCCAATAGTGCACTTATTTTCTTCATTAGGTTTTGGTATTACCAAATATGAAACTCTCACTCGCTGACTTGTGTCACACACTACCTACACCTGCAAGGTACCAACACTGCAAAAGTAGGGTGGAACTATAAATACTATATTGTCACTAAATTATTTATTATACCCTTGAACTGTTAGCAAGGCAATAGTTTGATACTACTGACTGACCAGCTGATGAGTAGCTATGGCTAACAGCATAAATTTACTTCCAAGGTTCGGCATTAGGCTTTACCACAGTCCCCCCCTGCAAAAAGTACAGTATTTCTGCTGTCCATGTTGAAAATAAATTACAATATCTTTTTCTCAAACTGTGAAAATCTACCTTTAAATGGAGATGCAATGTTATAGGTTTTATAGTTTCAATTCAGGGAAAGGAAAAACCCCATTTTTGGCTAGTGAGTCTATTCTGGATATGCACAGATGGAGTGAAATTATTTTGTGGTGTAACTGATAAGGAAAGTTAATCACTAGATAGAAATTGGTTGGAAAATAGATTTAAATGGCAGAGCAATATAACTTGCCTTATTTGGCTGCCACCGGCAATGCAACAAAAGCAGCACTCCTGAGAGGCAGAAGAGATGTTTATAGCAGGGAAAACAACACAGAGACAGACATGCTGAGGTCTCTTTATCTGATAACTTTGTGGTAATTGCCTTTCATGCCCTGTGGCATGTAGGATGCACTAATTTGGCATTCAGCGAGTACAGCAAAGAAGCATTATGCAAACAAAGAAGAGTCAAACTCTACACTACTCCTTTACCTTACTAAATTACCAAGGCGCAGCAGCGTTTGCATCATCACAAAGCCTGAGGTAGACATTCCTATGGGCCAACATCATCCTCTTCCTAGAGTCCAGTCTCATTTCCATCAGTGTACCTGGCTCTTTTCACCAGTTCTTTCTGAGCAGCAAGGTCTGGTGCTATTTGCCAGCTGAGATTTTGCCCTTGGTTCGAACCTCAACTGAGTCACAGGCATTTTTCCTCTTGTCCAACTGCCTGCTGACATCTCCTATATTGAAGGTAGGGAGCCTTCAAAAACAGTTTCTACCAAACTCAACATGAATTTTGCCTCTGATTTTACTGGATTCAGAACTCGTCTCTATTGCCCCTTCCTCTCTTTTCACCAACTGCTGCATAGAAGCAAAGTCATCAGGATTGCTGAGCGCGGCTCCGTTCCCAGACGCCTTCTTCTGACAAACAGGTTTTTAAAATAATCTTAATTTAAATATTCTTAATTTGGGGGTTTTCTCTTGAACTTTTTATACTGGCAGTGTCTCACCCCTTAGAAACCACTCACAGCTGTGAGTACGTGTGATCCCTCTTTCTCATAAGAGCTGACCCCAAAGACAGCAAGCCTTTATTACCAACCACAGAGAAGAAAGCACCACACTACGCTCTACTGATGCAGCTCCAGCTCCTCTACATCTGTTTTACAGTCACTTATTCAGCATCCAGACTCATCACTTCAGGTAGCTTAATTGTAGGGGAAGAGTATCAAGGACAACAAGAAGGAAAGAGGAAAGGACCAAGGTTGGCATACAGGCACACACACATATACAAATGTGGCACGTGCTCACTGATTTTTATTATTTGTCATTTATAATCTGGTCACACCCCTGGTCCCCAGCCCCATTATGAAAAATCTTATCATTATTATGGAATTATGGAATTACTGTTCCACACACACACTGGTCTTTTTCACAAAGATTAGGCAGCAGATGCTAGAATGAGATTTTTTTATTAATAACACGCTGAGGCAATAATTAGGAATACATTGATCCTTTACATCCTCACGAATTTGCTAACAGAGGCCAACATTCACCCCTACAGAAGGTAAATCCAGCTTGCATTGCATTTCTGTAAGGGACGGTTGAGTGCAGAGGGTTTGGTGGTGATTGTTACAACAAATCAAGTAAGATGCAACAGATGCAAAGAGAAACGGTTGGAGAAGGGCAAAGATAACGTCCAAGGTCTAAATGCCAGGTCTGCATGTATGCCAGCTGCTCTGCAGCACAGGGGAAAGACAGAGAGAAGCAAACAAGTACTTACCAGGCTTAATTTCCAGCAGCTTCAGCCTGGAGTCCTCAGGGGGATGCAAACGCCTCTTTTTGCGCCAGCAACGTGCTGGGTACGTGTACAGCTGACCCGGGGCCAGGCCTGAAGATTTAAAGCAAAAAAATACATATATTCACATTTCAGTTTGTAAACCACAAGCACCGTCTCTAGCATCTTTGTTCTTGCCCCTCCGGCATCTCCTTGTTGGAGGGTTCAATCCTGCCAATCGTGAGGCAGAACTACGCACTCAAGGCATTCAGCGCTTCCGAGGCTCCTCTTGGGATCAGGCCTACAGAGAATCTAGGCCTCCCTTCTACACTTCACTCAGCTCACTGAAACCAGAACTGCACATAAATAATTTGTGATTTCTTCAGGGTAAATAGAATTTCAGACTCTCCTGTGTCACAGGGGTGATGCCTCCTCCAGAGATGAAGTTCCAACACGCAAATCCTAACACCCTGATGCACAGAGCAGCTCATGGAGTTTGTGTCTTACAAGTGGGAGCAAACCAAGATCCACAAGGTCTGGCTATTTGGACTCTGTATTTTCGCTTACATTCTGGACTTCTATTTGAAGGTAGATTCTTCATCCTGGTTATTACCTCCTCATGCCAACATCCTGAACGGGGGAGGAGATACAGCAGTAACGTTTATATCACTGCATGCTCCATTGATTCACATTTGGCATCGCTGGCTTCTGAGCTGCCCTGGCTCTCCTGACAGACACCCTCTAGCCAACAATCGAGCTCTGCTTTGCTCTCTTGTATTCAGAACACAGCAGGGCTCCGTGAGTGCATTACTACTTGGGGCACAGAAGCACATTGCCAAGTGCTTCAAAGTATCCTCAACTGCCCCAGATACTCGTGACACACAGAAATACCTACCAAGACACAGAAAAGGTAGAATTTTGCTCTCTCCCCTGCTTCCCCTGCCCTCTCCATCAACCAATTCTGCTTTGACTCTTCTGTCCTTCTTGCTGTTCAACTCGAAGGGGCTACAAAGCATGACTGCAACTCCAGACTCATTGCCCTTAGAAAACAGGTAGGACCACATAGGAGAGAGGACAGGAGTGGTGTCACCATGTCCAAAACTGTACCAACAGTGAGCAGTGGACACCATCAAGGCAGTGCCAGTAAAGCAGAACAGCTTAAGGGCAGCAGAACAGCCCAGGACTTCTCAGCCATCCCTTCCGAAGCAGCCAGGAAAGTGTACCAGGTTGGGAACAAAACTGACTCACTGAACCAAATGAGAATAATGAAAAAACCAATATCCTCTTACTTGGGGAAAAAATAAAAAAGACACAACAAAATTATTCACCTGAAGAGAATGGGCTAATCAAATTCATCAACGGAAGCCTACGCTCCTGGTTGGAAATATTTCAACTGCTGGGAATGCCAGTTCAGACCCCAGCACTTTCCACCTACTTCCAAGGCGTTGATGCATAAACAGCATCTACAGCACACTGCTTGGGTATGGCCGAGCGATGGAGTATTCACAGAGATCCTGGCAGTTCCAGGGCACGGAGTGCTTCTGAACTGGGGCTTTTCACACCCTTCTTTCATTGCTGCACAGCTTGCTGGGCATTATGCCCACCCCAAGAAGGATACATTTCAGAGTGGGGCACTTGGATTTGTCTGGGACTAAGAATGTGAATAACTAGCACTTCTACAGTGTTTGAACACACTTCTTCGTGGCACTTTGCAAACATTAACCGCTGCAAACAATTGCTATTATGATGAGGTGCATTGTGCCCGGCTTTGATGCAAGTCATTAAAGAGGTGGAGGCAAGAAGCCTCACCCTTTCACAGCAGGTTCTGTGCAAGAACCCACTCACAACATTCAAATGGCAGTCACTAGACCAAAGCAATAGGACAGAGGATCAGTCCTCCATGGCACACGCCTCCACAGAGGAGCCATTTGAATGAAATAAGCACCACAGCTTTGAGTATTTGTCCCAGACAGAGAGGAGCAAGGATCTACTGAAGTTTTGGGGAGTATCTGTTAACGTGGGTTCAATTATTGAGCGCTCTTATATGAATTAGCTGTTCTGGATTCAGCCTGAACAATGAAGGCCAACCACAAATGCTGAAAGCCCTAGAAGAAACAAAGCAGGTACCCTTGAAAAGACAAAAGTGGTAAAGCCTTTTCCCTAGAGGATGTATAACCCACTCCCGGTGGCAGATAGATCATTAAGATCTGGATGATCCCACATCCATCTCTCTGTTCCTTGAGGTCAGCTCTCTGTTCCTATTCATAATACTCTTGCTCATTAATACAGCCATACAATGAACTTAAAACGTGTATCAGAGCTTCCCTTAATCCAAACCCATCAAATGCTACCTTCAGTTCTCTGCCCTGACTCCCATCTGTCACTGTGCTGGCTCACACGAAGAGTGGATCTTTGATTATTTACACAAAGGAAGGGCAACAAGGAAAGGGTCAGTTCTGAACGCTTTGAATCTACCCCTCCACAGCCCATCTCGCAGCGCATATGGAAATAATGCATATATAGGTCTTGCTGCCTTCAGTCCTGGCTTGCTTGTCTCTCCCTTTGGTGCCTTATAGGGCAACAAGGGAAAGTTCCAACCATTTGCTTATAGAGGAAATAGCAGAACCTGCAGTGAGTTATGTTGTTTATCTCATTAGTGTAGGAGAGTCATAACTCAAAGCTCCTGTGAAAGGCCAGGGGAGGAGGGGAAAAGAAAGAGGGAGGTATGTGCAGTATTGTGTGAAATTAACCCTGAACTGTTTATCATGAGATGCAGTTTTCTGACTCCTTTAACAAAGAGGACAGCAAGAAACCAGGTTAATATGCTGAGATCCTGACTCTCCTCTTTGTTTCCAAGCCCTCTGTAAGTGAAAAGAGGTCCTGGAGCTTTGCCATTTGTCTCTATACAGTTTTTCAGGTTAGGGATAGCAAGTGGCACTGAACACAGCACACAAGGCAGATACCAGGGTGGATGGCAGAGAATTTTCGGAGTCCTTCAGTATGGGCACAAGCACATCCTGTACAGCCTGAAAACAGGCATGCTGAAACTGTAGAGGGATGCTTTGACCTGCCATAATAGTACAAGAAATAGATGATGCAAAGACACCCAAGGGAGCACTAAATGGCCTAATAAAAATAAAGAAAGAGGAGAGCAAATATGGGGGAGGAGGGCTGCTTCATTTTGCACTGATTATTCTAATTCAAAATAACAAAGGCGTCAGATTCGGTGGCCGACGCAGATGCAGGAGACCAGTTTCACTGAAGACTTGGTGGCTGATGCAGATGCAGGAGACCAGTTTCACTGAAGACTCTCTGTGAAGAGTGGTCCACCATTAGTCCTCACTGCAGAGCTGCAGGAGAAATGGCAGCGATCCCCTTTTGCAGGGTAAGCTGCCAAACAGGTCACTGTCAGACGTGAGGGAAGAGGGATTTGCACAGTGAATTTACTCAAGGCAGTCCAGACATCTTGTGGCTGAGAAAAGAAGTGTTAAGACCTCTTGGTTCCTGGTGTGGTGCCATAACACTGTTACGATGATTTCTTGTTCTTCAGACACCAGTGAGACCCACACAAGACAACCTATGGCTGTCATTGTAGCAGATGCTCTTGCCATAGCCTTACTTGTGGATATAGAGGATGTATATCTGCTTATGATTGCATGCAAAAGGATAAAAATAGCAGCACCTTACTCATAACCAGGTGTTACAAGAGCAGGAGTTCTTTGGGTAAACAGATTAGAGGAGGAAAAAGAAAAAGGAAAGTTGGGCCAAAGTATAATCTCTTAGGAATGGGGAATTTTTAGCTGAAACAAAAACCCAAGCGTGGTCATGAAGCAACCTCCGAAAGAAGGGTTAGTCCAGTACCTCAGACAACTCCCAGCTTGTAAACCACATTCGGCAGTCCCAGATTACCCCAGTAGTTTTGGCAGCTGAAACATTCTCAGGGTATTCTTAACACTGGTAAAACACCTGTTGTTTCCTGCACTTTGCTGTAGAAAGAGTTTTCTGGTACTACTGCAAGACAATACTAAATCAGCTTTGGATATTTTAGGGATAGGAGCAGTGCAAGGATCTTTCCTTTCGTATATCCTAGGAAAGAGGGGATGAAACTTTCAGCTAAGCACCCTTCAGAGGCACCAATTGCTTTCTTGATCTGCTCCCAGGAAGGGGAAGAAATATCCTATGTGTCTTCCCACTCCACCTCTTGCAAACTGGCCAGTGGAGGAGGCAAAAGCAGGCTGCACCTTGCCATAATTTCAGATCTGGAGTTTTGGAGGCTCCTTCAGTAGGGTTCACAGGAACTCGCACGTGTATATGCACATGTGTGCATGTTGTGCTGTCAGTGCCCATGCACACTAGCCCCCTCCCTGCCTGGATTCTTTGGTCTGCACTGAGAAACAAAAAAAAGAAGAAATTCAGTTTGGTGCTGTCAAAAAATCTATTCCCTGAGCTAATGGTCGGTCAGGTACTGAGCCATGCTCCAGCAAAATTCACACAGGGGTTCAGGAGGACTTCTGTCTGAGTAACATCTCCAGTCTTTGCCCTGCTGACTGTCCTTTGCCTTTCACACAAGGGTTTCAGATGGATTTACTCTAACAAAGGAAAGACTGACCAAAGTCTACAAAAATAACAGTGCTCTGTTCCCTTGAGCTTCACTGAGTTTTGGAACAGGCATTAGCCAAAGTGCTTTAAGGATATATACCAACTTCTTTCCACACGTGAGGAAACTGTGGCTCCAGAACTGATATCCACATAACTTGTCCAAGGTAGAACCAGCAGTTACAGGTATATTTCAAACCATCAGAACACTGTTCATTCCAATAACTGGAGTTTCCTATATTTTACCTCAGTTTTATATCCTACCCAATATAATTCCTTATTTTCAGCATTTATCTGAGAAACTTCCACATCTCCACCCTGAAGATAACTCCAGTTCTGCTTAGAGCAGGGCATTGTGTCTTCTGCTACAGACTGGGATCAGTAGCCTTAAAAGACCTACAATGATGCAGCCTTAGAAACTACCATGTCAGGCACTTTGGGTAGAGAGAGAATAATTAGGATGAGCTCTCTGCAGTTCCAAAGGAAATCCCCTGCAGGCAGAGAGATTTAGGCAGCTTCTCTTCTGTGTGGCCTGTAGCAGGTTTGAAGTCCTATTAATTAAACCCCATGAGGGCTCAGTGGCCAGCCCTCCATACACACACATGCACACACAGACACAACACTACCAACCTGGTCCCCGGTGCCTCTTCTCCATCCAGATGTAGCAGTTGTTCTGAGCTACCCCAGTCTGTGAATCCAGGAAGGGGAGGCGGACGCTTCGCTCAGCACAGAGCCGAGAGTTGTAGCTGCGACAGTGCTCGATTGCTTCTTTGTAGAACTGGTCCCCGAGTCTGCCAAAAGAGACAGGGCAGAGACTAAGAAAGGTTGCATTGCATCCCTCAAAGAACAGTAGGAAAAAGGGGATATAAGGTTGGTTTAAAAATGGACAAGCAGAAAAACTTTCCCTGAACACGTGTGAAATGTGAAGCTTGCTGACACTGATGAAGCCGATCATGCAGAAAGTGCCACCAAGAGATCAGAATCTCAGGACCTGGACACAAATCTTTTCAGTAGTGGCATAGCTACTGAATGAGCAAATAATGCAACCACACCGGCCCATGACCCTGGGTCAGGCAACATATACAGCACGGTGACCTCATTCTATTGTTTCCCTTCCCCTGTAGTTTGTCCAGCCAATTCGGCAAACCAGTCATTCCAATCACATGTCACAGCAACTCCTGCAGAGTATTTCGAGCAGCCAGAAAGCCAGTCAAGTTTAGAAAAACTTCACTCCAGCATTTCTGGTGTCAGAGAGCCCATAAAAGCAAAGAAGATGGCCCTCATATTGTGAAGGCATGAAAATACACCTTGTGAACAGCTTGGGTCGTGTCTGCAGTGGTCAGACCAGACATTTTGCCAATACCTTCCAGAGTTTTCCACAGTCAAGCCTGAGGCACCAACAGCAGCAGGCTACGACAGCGATCGGGAAGATCCAGCATGGCAAATGCCGCTTTTCTCTGGAGACCAGTGGGAGGAACAGTTCTAAAGACAATGTCACTTCATAAATAACTATTTGTTCAAAAATTCTGTAGAATCTTCACCTTCCCTTGAGAAAGGTTTTAAAACTCTGCCTGCTGGAGATTACCAAAATCCTCCCTCCACATTCTTCTAAACAGGGAAAAGCATCAAAGTAGAGCTACCCTGAGGACACAAAGCAGCTGTCATGCTGGAGCATTGCAAAGTAGGTGGGCCACAC
>NW_010167244.1:13390-35346 GCF_000695765.1 Mesitornis unicolor
CACCCTTGATCTATTGTTAAGGTGAAATTCAGTCGTGACAGGAATAGCTAGGAAAGCTACCCATTAGGGGTAAGTTCATTAGAAAACAGGACTAGAGTGATATATAGCATAACTTGCTCTGACTCTGATATTCATTAGTGTGCAAAAAGAGTAGAGCATGTACAGCAAGGGAGCTGAAGGGATGCAGGCACAGAGATAAAAGAGGCTCCCTTTCCTGTTCTATTAGTTGTTTTCCTCACCACCCTCTTCCGTAGGCACAATTGGCATTTTAAAAGTATACTCCTTTTGCACACCCCTGAATGTCAAGTCAGTGCAAACTGTTCTGTTCTACCACCTGTGCCTTTTTTCTGACTCACGTTGTTTAAGTCACTCACAGAATCCCAGACCGTTAGGGATTGGAAGGGACCTCCAAAGCTCATCCAGGCCAATCCCCCTGCCGGAGCAGGAACACCCAGATGAGGTTATACAGGAAGGCGTCCAGGCGGGTTTTGAATGTCTGCAGAGAAGGAGACTCCACAACCTCTCTGGGCAGCCTGGGCCAGGGCTCTGTCACCCTCACTGAGAAGAAGTTTCTTCTCCAATTTCAGTGGAACCTCCTGTGTTCCAGTTTGTGTCCGTTACCCCTTGTCCTATCATTGTTTGTCACTGAGAAGAGCCTGGCTCCATCCTCGTGACACTCACCCTTTAAATATTTATAAACATGAATGAGGTCTCCCCTCAGTCTCCTCTTCTGCAAACTAAAGAGCCCCAGCTCCCTCAGCCGCTCCTCATAAGGGAGATGCTCCACTCCCTTGATCATCTTTGTAGCCCTAACACTCCTTGGTTCCACCTCATGACTTCCATGGGAGCTGTACTCTTTTCCCCTGGGCTGTACCCACCCAATAACCTCTTGAACAGCAGAGGCTCAGGGAAGAACACAAGAGCAGGGCAATCGCAGAGGGAGGCACCTCTCCTTCCCCCTTCTCACTGCTGATAAACAGAACTTAATTTCCCTAAGTCTCAGGTTACCCAATGGTAGGGACATTACGTTTAACAGACCTTGGTGAATCTTTCTTCTGTTAATTTATCCAACCAACTTTTCAACCCACTTATCTTTTTCATACCTAAAAATGTTGTGAGGTGATGAGTTCCACAGCTGAAACATGATTCATGTAAAACAGGCATTTCCTTATGTTTGTTTTAAGCTATATCTCTATTATTTGCAATACAAGTCCATAAAACTCTCATAAAGCTTCCACCAGGTCATTTCTCTAATGAGCCAGGGGTGTCCAGCACACTGAGCCCCTGAATGAGGAACAAGCACCACGGCTGGATGCTGAAGCCCACCAGCTTCCTTCTGCCCTCTGCCACTCTAACTTCAGCTCAGAGCATCCCCAAGGGAGAGAAGGGGGCATTCCTCCACAAGCAGGATCGTCCCATAGGAGTCAGCACATCCTTTGGCTACGCAGATTTTCTAAGGGTTGCTCAGGGCTTTGTGCAGCAGAGAACGTCTGTGTGAATGTGGCCACTCACAGCCCTGTCTGCACCACTGCTGGCCACAGCTCCTGGGCAGCACCAGTGCAGGGATCTTTTCAGGGCAGCTGAAGGAGGGGGCTCTCTGCACCAAGCAAGCGAGCGAAGGGCAGAGCTGTGGGCAGAGCGCGTGCAGTGGGATCCCTCTGGACATTGAATCCCCTGCAATGGCCTCAAACCCCTTCTTCCATAAAAAGGCAGGCGTGGAGGGAAGGGAAGCAGAGGAGAAAGGGAAAGATAAGCTGCACAACTATACAAAGAATGTTACTAGGAAGAAATAAAAGCTTATTAAAAGCTGTAATTAGAGTTGTACACTTGTGTAATCAAAGTCAGTAACAAGGAGACTCCAGTTGATCAAAGATTAACAGCTCTTGCCACAAACGCTCGAGCTTCCACAGAGCTATGTCAGACTCCCCCTGCACTAAGCCAGGGATGCTCACTAACTCCAAAGAGTTACCTGGAAGGAAGAGCACAGCTGTGTGATGACAAACCACCACCACTCCATAGCTTCTCTTTATGCTAAAATTCGCTCCGGTCACTAGAATATGCACACCACAAGGCATCCGTATTAACCAAACCAATACATCTCAGCAATCCAGATGTAGGATCTGGCTGGAGATTACCTCAGTTCCCACTTTCGTCTAAGAGCAAAAATAACTATAAATCTTAGAAAGTTAAATATCTGGCTTTAAAGGACACTGTCGAGTAGGGTGTAAGATTACATTGCAGATTTGTCTAAGAGGCAGAAAAGGGCTTTTGAGATCCTAACGGCAGAGAAGCTGCCAAGTTAATGGTTCAAATTCTCTCTTGACACAATCGTGTAGTCTAGCTGTTTCATTACATTTATTTTGAAGATTTTTAAATAGCCATCTTCTGCCTTAAAGTAATAATTTCAGAGAAGCATTTTGTCACCTCCATGCTTTAAGAAAGTCTTGGCTCCACTACAGCAAGTATGATCAAAAAACCCAGCCCCTAGGTATTCACTGGAAAGGCTTTCAGATATCGGGACCTTGAGGGCATGCCCTGACTCTAATTATCAACAGAATTTTTAAAAAGTGACAAATAATCAAATGCAGGAAAGCAAAGAAAGAATATTTTCGTATGACAGTCACATCTCATTGGAAAAGAGCTTCCCTGCAGTTACTTTTGGGCGATTGGTTGTTCTGTTTTACCATTAGGCCGCACTGGAGTGACTCTAACTTGTTCCAAATTTCAGTTAGTTTTTTTAAGGAACTTTAAACTCAGAAGGGTTTTATTTCTTTGTTTTCAGTGCTACGTATCCAAATACAGCATATTTTATCTTACGCAGGAAAACCAGAAAGTATTATTGGAATTGGGGCAAAAAAGGGAAAGTACGGTCCTATTGTGCTCATCGTTGCGGAGTCACGGAGGTGAGACAAATCCCAGTCCTCTCCCAGGAGGTTTCCAGTTGGGCTGGAGAACAGACAAGGGTGGGAATAAAACTGGAGAGCACATGAGCTCAAATGAAACTCAAACAAATCGGCTGAGTTTGAGCAAGAAAGACACAAAAAGAGAACACAAAAAATAAGCGGGCAACATTAATAGTAAAAAGTGATTAATTATCTGATGTTACATGCTTCATAGTTTTCCCAAGCTGTGTTGCTATGGAAGACTTACACTTCACCTCCTGAAAAAAAAAGTATCTGTAAAAACTATGGGGAATTTCTGCATTATTTTTGTGAAAAGTATGTATGAGTCAGTGCTGTGCTGTGACTGACTGCAAGGGTCGATTCTTCCCTTTGGACATGGGAGTGAAAGGTCACATAGACTTGTCTAGATTGATATTAATGACACAAAATCATCAGCATATGCATAGGTCTCAAAGCTGTTGGGGAAAAAAAGAAATCAAGGAACAGATATGAACGACTGCAGGCCAAGGAAGGCAAATCGTACTGAAAAGCAGCACACCTGGAAATACAGGAAAAAGTTGTTGGCACAGTGCAAAAAGCACAGAGCCCCTCGGTGCAGGGCCACAGGTGAAATCCCGGATGTCTGGGACGTGCGGGCTGGTGACACCGCTGGCATTCGTGCAGGCTTTGCATTTACATTCCAGCCTGAGGACGCTAAAATAACCCACTTCTGGCTGACTAACAGAAGCTCCCCAGCTTGGAAAAGAGCAACCTATGCTGCTACGACCTTCTGCAAGGCTGCATAGAAGGGGTATACGTCTAGTAGGGGTTAGGGGCTCTTTGCTGGTGACTAAAGGGCAGGGCTGAAGCTAAACAGCAGAGTCGGATCTGCAGAAGCACAGTGAGGACAGGAGGGTGAGCACTCTGAAAGCACCAGCAGCCCCGCAGGTCCCGGGACAGCGATGTGAGGTGAGTGCAATCCTACACAGCCTTGCAGGTAGTCACTGGCATGAGAGCAGGCACCAGGCCGCAGGATCAGCCCCTGTGACTTTCATGAGGTCACTGTGCTTTTAAGCATTAAGAAACTGAGGTTTTCTGTCGTGGAATCAGGTCAGCTGAAAACAAAGTCAGCGAACAACCCTTCCCTTCTCTCAGCCTTTGCCTGCCTGCTGTAACTAGACCATAGGATTTCTGAGCAGATTCCGACTTACTACTCCTCTGTATAGCACCTAGTGCCATGACTCCTCTGTCTAGGCACGCTTTAAACAGAAAAAAAACCCAACAGGAACTGGCCTGGCTTATAAACCTAAGTTAGCAACAAGGACCAAGAGTCTGGCTTCACTCCAGCTGCTTCAGGAGGTTCGTTTTCTCTGCTGAAAAGGGATCCTGATGGGCTCTGAAAGCAGAGGAGCAGCTCTCCACCACTACCTCCCAGCCCATCCTGAAAAGTCCCAGCTATTCGAGCGCGCTACATCTTTTACAAAAGCAACAAAATGGGCAGAATCTTGCACACCCCTCCCGTTTCAGATGAGGATCCAGAGAAGGAGAGCACTCACTCAAGACATATAACCAGCCAAGTTCAGCCGTGATCACCCCTTGAAAACTTGTATAACAACAAACCAGTCCTCCTTAAGTGCAGCTCTTCAATTTGCACCAGATCCTTTGAGTATGAACCCAGATTGTCTCCAGCTCCCGAGGCCAGGCCCCTTTCTAGTCACCTCTACAACTGTGCTCGCTACATGACTAGGCAAGCAAGAAGTTGATAGCACAGAAAGAAATGACTAATCACGTAACAGAAAGCAACAGACTTTTCCTTCCGAAGTTTGCAGTGGTCCCCGGCCATGATCAAAAATGTGGGACTTGCAAGACCATGGAGTTTTCATTTACTTTACTTTTAGCCTCAAGTCTTTTATTTCAGATCATTTGACACTGTAAGGAACACTGAGGACAACTGAAATCAGAAATTGTTCTTCAGCAGCACTGCCATCCAGTTGCAAACCGGGCAAGATCTGAGAAGTGGTGGGGAACGAGCGGAGCTTCAGAACTTACTCTGCACTCTCCTTTTGGAGACGTTCATGAGTGAGTCTGAAAATTAAGCAGCAGTAGGGTCTCAGGCCTTCCCACAAAGGTGGACAGAGGCTAAGAAATCGCGCAGATGCCCCCTGAGCTATCGACTGCCTGTGACACTGCAGATCAAGGGGTACAGCTTGATCGACCGCAAGGCTTGGCAAGCGCCGAGAGCACCGCACTGAGCTGGCTACACTCGTTCCTTCCCAGCAGATCCCAGGAGGGCCCTGACAGGCAGCTGCTCCTCCTCCCATGGGCCTTGACATGAAGAATGCCACAGGGCTCAATTCTTCCACCACTTCTATTTAATATCTATGCAAAACCTCCAGGGAATATGATGAAGTATATAGGCAGCAATGCCAGTCATTATGTTGATGACACGCAGCTTTATGTATCTTTTCCTCCTCGTGCAGATGGCACTCTCCCAAATCATTCAGTGTTGAAAGCAAGGATAGCACAGCTGGCAGAGGCTGAAGTCAGAAGAGACAGTAGTGAGGCTGGCTTGAAGTAGGGAATATTACAGACTATGAGCTAAGATTGTTTATGATTCAAGGACAGACACTAATGTGAACAATATAATAGACACAATCATCCAAAAATCATCTATCTCCCTCCAGTCAGCATAATCCTCTTCTCAAGCAGTGATGTGGCCATGCTGTCATGTGTTTTTCACATCTGGGCTGATCTAGTATGACTGTACCTTAGACTAGATAAGCAACAAAGGCAGAGCTAGCTGCAAAACGGTGGTACCTACCCCATCATAAAGGAAGCCAAAGAGATCAGTAGTTTCCAGCCTGCTCTCATCCCTTTTCCTCATGCACTCCGAAACACCACTGGTTTTCATGGAGGGCACAGTGGGCTAAGTTCAAGCTGTTTGAACAGCTGCTTCTCCTTTCTAGACCCAAAACAGCAGATGCAAGTGGAAACCTGTCCTTAACAGAGCCCAGTATCACCAGACTCCTGCAGCGCCTTCGGACAGCAAACCCCCAGCTGCAGAGCATCTTCCTAGAAGAGATAAAGTATTCTGCTCTGGTCGTCCTCACATTACATTGCAGGATATTAACACATCATTCATCAAAAGGTCGAAGCAGAAGAAAATATGACATATTCAAGAGCCTCAGACCACTATTAAGCATTTAACAACAAAGGACTGGCTGGGCCCCTCCTTTGGCTGTACTCTCTGGACTCCTAGTTGATAGGCACTCCTAAATGCTACCATGTCGCACGCTGAGCAACTGCAGAGGTAGGTTATCGAGACAACAGAAATACAGAATGGCTTTCTAGACATTAGGTGAAGCATAAGAGAGTGCTCAAAACCCTACCACAAACTCCCAGGGCACGTCAGAAAGTGGAGGAATGTGCAGATTCAGTTTTCTCACAACGGTCAGTTGCATCTGTCCCTGCACGACATCTTCTAATGATGTAAGGGGTGTGAACATGAGCAAAAGCTAAACAGGATTTCCAGATGGGCTACAGAATGACTCAAACTTTCTGGGCTTTCAGCTTTTTACCATAAACTTGGCAGCCTTGTAAGGACTCACAAACACATGTCTATCCTTGACTCTCTAAGTGTCTCCAAGATCCAGAGTCATTGAGACATCCATTTCATTTCCATACTTACTGAATAATTTCACCTGATGCACAAAAAGAGGTCTGTATCACTTACTCCAGCATGGGACCCAGAGGAAAAAAACAAACACTAGCAGAACTGTTTCAGTAGTAAATAGAGTACACAAATCAGAGCAAAAAGCAGTATACAGTTGCAGAGACAGTGCTACAAGATCAACCATGGTTGAAAGGTAAATGAAAGGAAAAGCATGCAAGGAGAGTTAATGCCTTTCATTGGAAGAACTTGTACAGCCAGGTCAAAACAGACACACTTTCAATCATTTGTTCAAAAGTACTGTGCCAGGTGCATAGGCTGTATGCGGTGCAGGAGCTCAGAAGCCATCAGAGAGCTGATGACAAGTTCCTGAGCCAGCACTGGCACAGCCCAGACATTTCAGCAGTCAAGGAGATGCCCTACGATGAGCTATGAGTCTAGGTTGAACTCTAGAGCAGTGAAAAAGCAATTTGAGATTTTCCATCATGCTCCCCCAAGCACCCAGCACTAGCACATCCCCTATGTGTAGAAGGGCAAAGGAATCCCCTTTTGCCAGGTATTTATCAGCAGACTTCCCTTGGTGGGCTGGAAATCCCTACTTGCTATTTTTGGCCAGAATCAATAGGTTTCTCACTGCTTGAATCGCGGTGTGATGCTGAATCCTAAGAGAGAACCAGGCCTCATAGAGTGCACTAAATTCACTACTGTGGAAACAGTCTTAGACTGTAATTTAATCCAGTGCGAAACTACAGGTATCATCTCATGCAAAAAAATCTGTCTTTGAAGAAAAATGACAAAAGGTAGGCACAGCTCACAATCTGGGCAAAACTGATCTGATTAGCCCCATCCTCACAAGTACTGTGGAAGTATGAGAGCTCTGCCAGCATTTCCATTTAAAGAAAAGAAACAGCAGCACAAGTTGATACTGCCAAGAAGAGTGTGGTACATCGGGGCATTTCATGGACAGCAGCCTGCACACCAAACCTGGCTTTCAGGGTCATCTTTGTGCTGCCACCGTTGTGCAGGAAGAAGGACCGGAGCTGGCAGTGGTCCCACGTGTGCATGGCCGCACACAAGGCCTGCAGCAACATCCTCAGCAGTCAAAGCCAAAAAGGCAGGACCACTATGGCCACCTTACTCAGCAGTTAACATGCAGAGTTGTTGGCAAGGTACAACAGGTATCTGTGTATGGTAGAAGATGATGCGTGCTTAGATGAGGTATTTCCCTTATGTGGAAAGGCTGAGGGAGCTGGGGCTCTTTAGTTTGCAGAAGAGGAGACTGAGGAGAGACTTCATTCATGTTTATAAATATTTAAAGGGTGAGTGTCACGAGGATGGAGCCAGGCTCTTCTCGGTGACAAACAATGATAAGACAAGGGGTAACGGACACAAACTGGAACACAGGAGGTTCCACTTCAATTGGAGAAGAAACTTCTTCTCAGTGAGGGTGACAGAGCACTGGCCCAGGCTGCCCAGAGAGGTTGTGGAGTCTCCTTCTCTGCAGACATTCAAAACCCGCCTGGACGCCTTCCTGTGTAACCTCATCTGGGTGTTCCTGCTCCGGCAGGGGGATTGGACTGGGTGAGCTTTTGAGGTCCCTTCCAATCCCTAACGGTCTGGGATTCTGGGATTTCAGAAGATTAATCTCTCAGCCCCATTCAAATATACTGGACTGTGAACAATTATACTATGGTGCTTGTGGTTAATTTGTCCACTTCTTCTCTTGCTTTTCCTCCATTTCCGTGGAGAGGTAACAGCAGCAGTTTTCATACCACACACCAGGCTATCTAAAGTGTTTCCATAGACAGACATTGCATACAACCTCTATTAGACTCAGCACAGTGACCAATTAGGTTAATCTCAGAGGCAGACTCCTTGTGGATATCTCAGAGCATCTATTCTTTATCAGGCCAGGTTTTCTGTTTTAAAGAGATGCAGCATCATCCAATTATACAAACAGGTGTGAAAGGTAATAACCTAGACCTCTTTTGTATCTGAAGACAGCAGTCAGAATTCAGCTTGGTCCTAACCTTCCCCAAAAGGTCAAAAGTTCTCTCCAATTACTAAAGGAGTGAACTAATGAAAACTTCAGCAACACTATTACATAGGACATGGAAACATCCAACAGAGTTTTTTATATCTGTTTTTAAAGAAGCATCTCAAGCTGCTGGGGCTTAGAGTCACCAGAAGGTTCCTTGGCTTAGTGCAACCATAACCTTAGGGGCCAGACGTAGTCAAAGACAAAGTCTATTCGTTCAACTCCCTTAGTACTGATTTCCCGCAGTGGACCTGTATTTTGCATTCCTACATCCAGGAGAAAGGTAGATTAGTGAAAAACGTAACCTAGCGCCTGAGCTGGCACCGGGAAGCCAGCAAAGCAGAGCTCTACAAGTGACTCTGCTGCGACTTCCTTTGCAGCTTTAACAGAACACGGGTAACACCCTACACTTATCTCGCTAACGAATTGTGTGCATTACTTTAGGTACTGTCTATACTAAAAGATGCTCAGATCACAAACAGACACCCTCTCCCAGCTCTAGCTGTGCTGGTTAAAAATATCACTTGTCCCCTCCTACCCTGCTGCTTTTTATCTCCTACAGCTCACTGCTCCTGCACCTCCACTTGAGCAAACCCAGCTGACACTGCCTGGAGGGGCTGAGGGTCAGCTCACAAAACCCCTTCTGCCACCAGAGGTGGTCTCCAGCAGCACAGCCAGCTTGGGCTAGTCAAGAAGCACACTTGTTTGTTTGCAATGGGAAAAAGCCTGTCCACGCCATCAGTGGTGACAGCTCTGTCACTCAGTCAGCCCTCTCGGGAGACACGGCACATACAAATGGAAGGAGATTTTCCCTACCGCCACAGTTACATCAGCGGCCCAAACGACATCAGCTAAGCTGACAGGAGCATTCCTTTTCATGTGTCTCTACATATCTCATCTTTCATGAAGCCATGGATCTCCATCAGATCTCAACAGGCAGGGAGATGCTGGGAAAGAGCGTGAGGGTTTTGCGTGCTTTTAGCCATGTCAGAGCCGCAACTGTCCAAGCTCTACAGCACAGTACTGGTCTGAACAAACTCTGTTAGCCCTCCTGGGAGTTCCCGGGCTGGGATTTCCCCTGCACCTTGTGCAGTCATTTAGTAGACAAATATACAGCGCCGTTCAATCCAGATGGCAGAATTTAGAAGATATTTAAATAAATATGCAAGTAGAAGGGTAGTAGAAATGTTCCTAAATAGCAGGCAAGCTTCCCCACCACACCGAACTGTAATTACATTAATAGTTTAGGTACTTCCTGTCCTTTGACTAGAAAGAGTTAGTGAGCTCACGTTTTTCTGCTGACTTGCCTCTTTTGTGGGCACCTTGTTTCTCCTGCTGCAAAGGAAATCCGAATACAGGAAACAATCTGTTTTGCTCAGGTGAAAATATCACACACATACAAAGCAGAGATTTATACAGATCTAGAATAAAACCACACAATTATTAGAGTTTACTTTGCCTCTGAGGCCAACCTTGGAAAAAAAAAATATCAGCTATAGCCAATACTTTAAAGGTAAAGTTACTAATCTTGAATGGGTAGCATTTTTGGTTCCTCGGTCACGATACATATGACAAATAGAATACACATATAAGAAAACACAAAAATCTACTCTACCCGGTCAGTAATTATCAACCACATAAAACACTTACAGTAGGAAATAGTATTTTCTGCTCTCTACGAAGACATCTTAAGCCTAGATAATTAAGGTTATGTTTCTTTGAGTTATTATTTCTCTTGAATCCACAGGAACAATCATTCTGTTACTTGTAGAAATGTACTGACCTCAGCAGACGTGCAGCAGGGATACACTTGACTCATGCTACACAGGGAAAATCCCAAGAGGACTCTGAATGAGATTTCCTTTCCTCACCTCCTTCCCCCACTTCTACCCACAAATGGAAGTAGGGCAGATTACAGGCATTACTTCCACGAAGTGACATTATTACTCCTCGAAAAGGAACAGTGGAAGTTAGAAGTAAGGCGCACTGCGCCCTTCAACACATCATCTTACAGTTCCCTCAGCATAAAGAATGCTCTGTATTGAGAGTGCATTTGAGCGAACTTGAAGCTCTAGGCGCAGGATCTTCTGCACCTGCAGCACAGCCCATGGGAGCAGAGAAAACCATCATTGCAAATACACACACTGCTTTAAGTCTGAGAAGCGAAGCTTCAAACACCTGTGCCCTTGTTTCTATACACACTTATGCAGCACATAAGAGGAACTGGTTGATAAAGTCAAGAAAAAGCACTTGCCACAACTAGCTTTCAGAAACTCACATATCTGATGGTAGTTCCCCTATACACCAGCGTTCCTTGCATATGTTTTTCTTCTGCTTTGCCTGCCGTTCTCAGCACCACCTTAACTCAAGTATCAGATAGAAGTGGTTATTACTGAGAACAGTTAAAGCAAACAGAAAAGCCTCGTAATTCACTTAGCAATTAGCAAAGCTCGCCGCAGTGTGTTGCTGTGATCATCACTCCACAGTAAAGATCCTCTCTTCTGCTCAAAGAACTTACTCTTTTGGCAAGTTTCACTGTTCTTAAAGACTCCGGTTGTTTAACACGTATCCAAATCATACTAGGGCAGATCTCAGATCCATCTTTGGCTCCATGTTTTCAGTGAGGACTTCAAAGACTCACGATGAAACCCCCATCTGTGACCAAGCATCGGGTCCCAGTTCAACAAAGTACCTCATTGAGTGTGCAGGTCCCCTTCAATTCAAAATTAGGCAGATACTTGAATGTCTTGCTGAACAGAGATGGCAGCTGAACAGATAGCACATGCTTCAGTGCACTTTTAGAATGAGGTCTTAGAAGCAGGTACACGTGGGCAAGCCAGTTCAGGTCGGTTTATCATGTTTTCATAGCTGGAACTAGCCAGAGCTAACACATTTCTTCCATTTTCCTTCTGGGATGTAATACACTGCAGCAGTTAAAGCTGTAGGTCACAAAAGTGATCTAGGGATCACTAATGAGACGGTCATTAATCAATCAACCAGTGAAAATAGGAGCTGCGTACATATCATTATCTCTACGTTACAGATGAGACACAGACAGTTTGCATAACAAAGCCATAAAGAGAAGGCACTTTTCTTATTTCCCAGTTCTGCTCCATCTGAATTTTTTCCTCACTCTTCAAGACTCCCTTTCCTGATTGCCATCCAGCAATTTTCTTCATTCAGAGGCAAAGCTGACTCCGTGTCATCCCTGAAAGGTAGTTGAAGCTCTTCTATACAAAAATCAGTTAAAGAAATAAGAAAAGCCACCTTTCCTTTTTCCAGCTGTGCTGTAAAAGCTACCTGAACACTGCAGCGACACTGACAACGACAAGCAAAGACAATGCCTAAACAAGAATTTGGACATGGAACTAAACTGCATACTGATTCTCCACTTGTCTGCACCCCAATTAGTACAGAAGGGAGACAAGCATCACAGTGGTCTATAAACAGGACCAGGAAAAGACTGACTAGCTGAAGGCAAAGAACTGGGGGAGTCAACTGTCAGAGCAAGGAGAGGTTACAGAAAAAACCAAGAAGGAGAGGTTAGCCCATTGCCCTGGAGTAATGGCTAGCCTTTAACACATGGCCTCTGCTCCTGTCAGTATTTCTTCTTGGACAGGTTATCTCAGGAATTTATGCTTTCCAATAATTACCTTTCAGAGGGCTCTCACTTATCTTGCAAGAGGAATCCACTGGTAACCTGACCTGCATTGCTCATGCAATCGCCATCCATTCCCTCTAACCTTTCATCCCATCTCTCCAAGCAAAAGCAAGCGGTTCCTCCCAGACTTCCAGTGCTGCAACAGGAAGGGCTGGTGAAGTTGATAAAAATAAAGAGTTTTAATGCTTAATGCTACACAAACATCAATGAGCTTGTGGGTAAAAGCAGCAAGTATTACCAAGAGGTTACAAAACCTCCTGTGGTAATGTTATATTATCCAGAACCGAAGGATGAACACTGGTCTTGCACCACCATAAGAAGCATTTTTACCTGAGAGTTACTTTTATTACTTTATTGCAGTAGACCTCAGAGCAAGTCAGTATTGGTTTTAATAGATTCTGGGACTTGCAGAGACCCCTATTTAAGCTCTTTTACTGTTATCTTCCCAGTTTACCTTTCTTCCACTGCATGAATTGCTTTTCTACTTGAAACATCAGTGCCAAAGAGAAGCTTCTGCATTTGGCATTCACTCCAGTGCCATTTCAGATTAATTTACCCATCTCTGCTGAAGTCTACATTATCACACTTGGTGGGTTATTACACTCCCATCCATGCTCTGGTCAAGGCCCTCCCAGGTTGCCGTTCTGTGTAAGAGGCTCCATTATATCTTGCACAAACCGATGGGCACTGATTTATTCCTAGAACCATGGGTGGGACAAGGAGAAGGACCCTTATTTTCTGGATGTAATGAGACATCTCTTCAAGCCAGTCAGTAATCATGAGGAAATGCTTCATCGTGAAGTTCTGAGGAAGTATCAAGCCTGACACAAGGAATAAAAAGTCACACAGCATCCTACATGGGACACTATCATCGGTCCAGACATGCGTGATCAGGGCATACAGACAATCAGATCTCTGTTGCAGCATGGATTTGCCTCCAATGGGCTTGTAGCCACTTCTGACAGGTACCCAGAGGAATCTCTCTTTCTCCTACACTAGCCACACAAGTAACTTTGGCCAGGGAGGACGCCCATGCCTCACTCTGGCTGCATTATTTTAAAGGAGTCACATATTGCTTTGAAACCAAAGAGAAGTTTGGACCAATGCAGACACTCTCCCTGGCATTCCCATACTCCCATCTGAACAGGACCGTACCACAAGAAAGCATTCGATGTGAGGAGAGCATGAAAGGGAAGGGCAAGAGAAAGCTGCTCTTCCCTCATTAAACTTCAATAGGAGCCCAGGCCCAGCAGTGCTGCACTACAGTTTGGATTTATGTTCCCCAATTAACACAGTTCACAGCATAGTTTTCTCTTTATGTTTTGAAGGAGGAGGAAGAGGAGAAAAACCACATTCCAAGCATTTGGTACAACCAAATTCCCCAGCTATCCTCTGGGAACAAAAAGAGAGGGGGGAAAAAAGGCTTGTCACCACACAATTTAAAATAACCCATCTTGACTGGCTCCACTCTGTCTCAGGGGTAAATCCAAGTCTTAGCCCCCACCCAATGCGCTTGACATTCATCAGGAGAAGCAAAACAGCTCTAAGGCAGTGGAAGGGGAGGAGGGAAGAGTCCCTCCACTGGCAAGAGTTGAGAAGGGAAGAAAATGGAAGAACCTGCAAAAAGGCCACAACGTAAGGGGAGTATGGAAGTCTTCTGCTTCTGAGGACCATCACATCACACACAGGTAAATCTTCTTGGTGCAGTTGTTCCTGAGCACAAAGCAGGCAGGTAAAATGTCTCCTCCACCCTCAACTGTGGGTTCTCCATTGTGGTTAGCTTAGGAACCACTATTATTTGACAGCAACATTGTTGGCTCCATCAAATGCACAACAGAACTGTTATCTCCTTTCTCTCCAAATGCACACCCTCCCCTCTTCCCCTCAAAGAGCACTGCAAGCCATATGCACCGAATAATAAAACATCTCATCGACTTTGGTGAGAGTCATGAGAGAAAAGCCCTTCAGAGAGTCTTTCTTCGGCGTTTTTGTGTAATGTACTCTGAAGAATTACGCACTGAATCTTTCTCAGCCTAAGGAGAAAGACGAGGAGACAGCACTATGTCACTCAGTGAAGCACAGGAAAATAATCTAACGTATTACACAGCTCGACAATGCCTGACTTGAGTCCCTCAAAACATCACATGCGGGTTCTGGAGGAATTTGTAGGCTTAATCAGAGCCTCTCTTTGCTCAACAAACAAGAAAGCTTAGCCAATATTTCAAAGCACTTGAGACTGTTCTTTGCTCTTTGATGTAGTCAAAGAGAGAGGCAGAAAGATGGAAAGATAGGAGGAAACTCTTTTTGAGCAGCAGTCAGGAGGAAAACACAGTTGCAGAGCTCTACAAGCTAATCATGGTGCGATGATCTGGCACTGCACTGAGGCATCTGCTCACAGCTTACCACCAATAGGCAGCGATGGTGACAGAGCCTCAAAGACAGCACAGCATCAGGTTACCACACCCTGGTGATCGTGTCGCTGCTTCTCACTCCATCGAAGAGCCAAACTTTTCCGGTTTGTCTATCACTGATCTATCGTGTTGCCGATACACAGATTGCACATACTTACAAATGAATCACTGCCACACGGAGGTTCTTGTTTAGAAGATAGATATTTTACTCTGGAGGAGCTATAGGAACTCACTTTTGGCTACGGAATGCAAAGAACACCTAGTGTTTATTTGGCTTTTTCTGTGTTTAGATATGATCCCTTCCAGGTCATTCTGCTTGTGGGGTCAGCGAAGAGCTTTCCATGTGACTTCTTGCCAGCAGTTCAAGAAAATCATATACTTATATGAATGATAAGTTCATGTTTCTCTTTCTTATACTCCTTCTTCTAGTCTAGCAAGCCAAAAGACTGAAGGAAGGAGAGGAAGTACAAGCACAGAGCATGCTAAAGGAAAATGAACACTCTGTATGAAGCCAACTGATAAACAGCTGGCATCTGTGTCTTCACTCAGCATCATCTCAGATGAAATTCTGTCTGTTCCCACTAAGCAGCTCCTACTCCGTTTTACCCTTCATAAGTTTGTCCATCAGCTGATGAGGTTTCCCTCAATTCTGCCCGGTGCATGCAGCCTGGAACTGCTGCAGCATCTGGCAAGCACCTGTGGCAAAAATTCCTAGAGGATTTGAGGTGATAGCAGGTATGGTTAGAATTTACTACAGGCTGACATGTTTTTGAGATTGTTTTTAATATCCAAAATCTGACACTTTTCAGAATCTTTTTGCTGCATACTTTTTCTGTTTCTGTTAATTCCACCTGCATAAAAAATCTTGATAAAAATACTGGAAAAGATGCTGTCCTTCTGCAGAAAAAAGAGGACCAAGTTCTAGCAACACCACATTTTAAGAGTTGTTAGTGTTCTGGAAACGTCAGTAAAAATACAATACTTTGTTTCTGCAATTACCTGCTTCCTTCAGGGTTGTATGTTGTACAGTCACTTATGGAACATGTTTATGTTATGTCCTGAAGGACCAAACTGGCTACTGTAGTAATATCTTTCCATGTGATTACATCTGTCGATGTATTTGAGTACAGTAACAGCACAGAAAAAAGGTGGAAGCAGAAAAAAATACAACCTGATTTTCTAAAACATTTCATATTGCAACGATAGGTAAATGATGTCAAATTATATTTTGACTTCAGTCTGGATTTAAGGCCTGAATCTGAGCTTCAGAACACTTGCCATTGAAGCTTGCATAGACTGAGCGCTCCATTCGGATCTCTCCTAGTATTTTACACTCACCTTGCTAAGTTAAAAAGACTTCACAAGATGGAAGGAGAATGAGGCCACAGCTTCAGTGTTGGTATTTGCCTGTGTACTGAGGGATTTGCTCAAAGACTGCTGGCTTGAAAAGACAGGTGCCAATCCCAATCAGTCCAATGGGGAAACTGTTAATCATGGCTCCCACTGAACAAAACAGCAACACCGTGGGGAATGACAAATTTGAATAAGGGAAGAGAGATGGCAAAGAAAGAGTGAAAAGGGAGCAGTAAATGGAACAGCACACAGCAGGGACTGTGTGTCTTTGAACAACAAAGGACTGGAAATTACAAACTGAAAGATGGAGCCCAGTATCCAGCAACCAGAATAATAATGTACAAGGTATTTAGCACATAGAGGTCCACAAAAAACTGGGCACAAATTCTCAGTATTCTAAAAAACCTTAAGATCTACAGTAAAAAAGACCATAATTCTCAAGTACTATAATCTGTCCCAGAAGAGAACAAGGGCATCACCAGTGTTCTAGGGCATGCACAGTTCCAGGGGATGAGAGGGGTGAGATGAATGTGCTTAGGTGGTCCCAGGATGTGATCCATATCCCATGCTACACAGAAAGGCAAAGGAGGAGATGAAGAAGACAAGCATCTCTAAGACTGTGGGCTCGTCCTATCCATCCTTCCTTTCATATCACAGCACATGCAGAGGATGATCAGACCTCAGAACTGTATATAAGGGCCCACTGCAACTGCTAGAGCTGAAACATCGTGGTAGAGAGAAGCAGAAAAAGTCAGGCCAGGCACAACTCCACATCTCCCCAGATTTGGGAGCTTCACAATATTGTATTTGACTGAAGCTTTACCAATAGGTTCCAACTTAAACTTCAGATTCAGGCATACCTCCTATTTTAACTACAAAAATAGGCCAGAATGGGATGAAGCCCAAGTTCAAGAAGATGGTGGTAGTGAAGTCTTTTTCAGCCTGATATTCCCATCTTTCTTCCTGTATTCCAGCTACCACCTGCACCTGGCACTCACAGTATTTCCAAATCAAACCACTCGGAAAATCAGGAGTTGGGTCCTGTTTCTGAACTGGTAGGTTATTGTAGATGTAGATATTTCTATGGCCAGCAGAGCCAGAAATGTCAGCTAAAAACCAAATTTTTGTGCAGTCCTCCTGGCTTGTAGGAGCTGGAGTTGCTAAGGAAGTAACAGATTCTGAAAGCATTTACAGAATCACTGTAAAATGCCTGGAAAATAAATACGGAATGATACCAGCGTGTTAGCCCCTAACACACATCCTGGCAAAGTGGGCAATTTGAGTTCAGTGAGACCTCTTTCTCCACCAGCCAGGTCTCCCTTAATTAAACAAACTCTAAAATACAGCCTGGTTTTCTCTTGTGAAGAAAATGCTTTTCTGGGAGAGGGCTTACTCAGCTCCTGCATACTTCAGAGTACTTTTGACTTCCATCAGTGCAAAAGGAGAATCAGGACACTTTGTACTCTTCTTCCTATAGCTCTGTAACAACAGAAAACACTTCAGAGTGACTGACAAGACTTTTAAAAGAGCACATTAAAGCAGACCGTTTAGGCTACCAAAATTAAAGTAATTAATCAATCCAAAGGTAATTCTTACCCTTTAGCCTGTTTGTTAACTGTTTGCCTTCCTAAGTTTGACTATGAAACTTGACAGTTTGCAATCTGTTGCAGTCCCTGGAGCTTGAGACTGTCTTGCAGAAGCCAGAAAAACAAACCAAACCACAGGCAGAAGAGACTGAAGCAGCACCAGGAACCCTTCCTGTCCCCACTTTTATTCAGCCAGCATTGCCCCCAAGCTGGCTGAAGAAGTATCTAAGTATCAAGACACAACCAGAGCCACATCCCACTACACGCTCCAATGACTTCCCCATCGCTATAGAGTCAAGACTGGAAATTAAAATGACTGCCCTTTTTTGAACAAAATTGGGTCCTCAATTTAGAACACCAACATATCTTTGATTTGCCTTCTCCCTTTCTTCAGATATCCCAGGGAGAGGGTCTGAAAATACGAGTCGCTTCTTAATGTAAATCTAAGTTTTCCCAATATTTTGCCACTGAAAATCCATTGAACGCCACAGAGCCACAGAAGGATGGACTTTGTCCTACCTTTCTGCTACAGATAGCATTTTACTGTCACTAAGGGAATAAAATAATCATAATGATAGCATGTGTTTTGCTAGCTGCTGGCCTTCACGTGGGGCAATCAGCGGCAATTCTCGGATTTAATCTCTCCCCTTCCCCAACCATGCAGTTGATTACTGCTCTCATTCCCAGTTAAAAATCCTTGATCAGCGTAAAGCGCATAAAGGACTCTCTGACCCCAGCTAAGGGAACAACAAGAGATGACATTTGGTTCTTTGAGAGAGGAGTAGATAAAAAGGAAAGATGACAGCTGGAGTCAGGAGGAGCTAGTTAGTGGATTGCAGGCCCAGGAGGGTGCAGGGTGGGGGCCCACGAAAGAGAAACAACAAGAGACTGCAGCCAGACTGCTCCTGCTCCTTCCCTAGGTCTCCTTTGAGTCAGTAAGAATGACTGCAGCAGATGTCAGGGCCCATGGGGATGGCTCCTTTGCCTTTCTTATTTCTTCAGAAAAAGGTAACCTAGGAAATAGAAGAAATATTGGAGGAAAAAAGGAAAACGAACCAATATCTCTGCTTTGACGCGTGGGAATGAATACAAAGGTGAGCGCCAACTTGTAATGACCTGTGGTATGTAAATACGCTTAAGCCAGCAGGAGGAATTTTTCTGGGTCCGGTCCAACAGGGGCAATCATTTACAGGATTTGATTTGGATTAACCTGTGGTTTCCACTTCAGGATATAAAGGAGAAATACAATAAGGAAGCAGGAGGCAAGCAGCAGTTGTGAGGAGCATCTCTGTGCGCAGAGCAGCCAGGGCTGGCTTGCAAACACACCTGGCAGGCGCCTCTGGGTTCTGGGAACGTCCCCAGAAAGCGATCACTGCGCGTGCACAGGCGCCTGTGTGCTCACACGTGGGTGTGTTTCTCGGCATGCTGCACCAACCACACGAGCTGACATCCATTTCTCAGACACCAAACCTCAGTCAGCGTTACTCGGGACACCAGACGTAAAGCAGCACGTTTTAGTCAAAGGCATTTCAGGCCAGATTCGCTGCCACTGCTGCAGTTCCCTTGAAGTGCGTGGAATTACACCAGGGAGAAAGAGGTTGGCTGTTTAATCTTTGCGGCTTGCCAAACTGTGCATCTGTGTTGGTTCTTTGGTTTTGGAGGTACCAGCTCTACAAATTATCATCGTGAAAGAAATTCATTTTTGTTTTTAAAAAGGTCCCGTTCTGAGGGCACAGGAAGAAGTCCACTTCCACCCACCCAGTCCCTTTCCTCCGTTCCACGCACCCACAGACGGACACTACGCTTCTTCAGATTTGCAAATCTGGAAAGATTGACAATTTTAAAGGCTTCACACTGGAAGTAATTTCCTGTGGCAGTGCAACCTAGCAATGACAGTGTTGGATGAACCTTCCTATCTTTCCAAGGTACATGCAAGGCGTTTTAAAAGAGATATTCAAGTGAAACTGTGTGTTTTGGCTTTGTGCGTCAGGAGCGAGAGGAAGCCCAGGGATGGCAGAAGAGGAGACAGAGTTCTGACCTCTGAACACACTTCTGGCCACTTTTATAGCAGGAAGCTGCATGCACCTGAGGCACACTCATTGCTAGCAGAGGGGTTTCAATCCAGATTCTTCCAAACTCTGTCATTCCCTCCTTTATAACAATAGGTTTTAAAAACGCAATAGTTTGGAGGTTTCCCATCTCATCATTCTGGTAAACCCATATTCCAAGAGGAGGAAGTTGTGTGAAGTTCTGAAAAATGAAAAACCACTCCACTGCTGGTTTCCTTTGATGGACTAGTTGGGAACCATCTCTCCAGACCACTTGTTTGACTCAAAGGCAAAAAGTCATTTAGGGCGAAATAAAGAGCAGCTAATCAAGACGAACCTCTTTGCTTATACAGCCTTACTGGCTAAAACACAGCACCAGCCCTTGATATTATTTGTCTTGGAGGTGGCAACAACAGAAATCGAGCAACTGATTACACAGCTTCTCCACCAATTATGAGCCAACTTTTATCTCCTGTGTACAACAACGGAGATTTAACGGGGCCCTTCAGCCTTTCTTTCGTATTCCTCAGGCACCCAGTAATATACTCAGCACCTTGTCGAGTGAACACAAGCGAAGCCTCAGCACCAAAACCACTTTACAACACCCAAGAGCAGTCTCCCACACTTGCACCTGGAGGGCAAAGGCGAATGCTGTTAGAGAAAAACGTGTGAGCACTCCGAGTCAGGGACCATGTTCCTACATGTTTATGCGATGCCTTGTGCAGCAGGGCCCAAATGCAAAGCAGAGCCCCTGTGCACAGGGTAGGTTTTTCTTTTCCTTCTTTCTGAATTTAGGAAAAACCATGCAAGATAATATAGGAGACTCAACTGATAAGGTTTGGGAAAGAACCATTTATCTGCTTTCTCTGTAAGTACACATAGTTCATTGCTTGGGTTTCGTGTTGTTTTCATCTGAAAGGCAAACCTGTTATGATGGGAATGAACTGAGCCAAAACCAAAAAAACAGGGCATCAGTGTAACTGGAAAAAGAGACCAACAGGCTGAGAAGGAGAAGTGCTCAGCATTCACCATGGGAAGGAAAAAAATTAAAGCAAAAGGAAAAAACAAGGAAGAACACGAATTAAAGCCACAGTGTGGATGCAGGAGAACACACAGAGATCCCCCCCACCCCACCCCTGCCATCCGTGTGACAGTGCTGCTTTGTGGAACAGAACAATAGGTACATTATGCTAACCTATAATTATCCTGAGAAGCACGATAGCGAAGTCAAGGCATTACATGAACATTGGAATATTGGATACAATCCCATAAGAAGTAAGGAGGTGGAGGAGGAGCTTTAAAAACGAGATTGAAACCTTCCCAGCGCAGAACATCAAAGAGGAAATTTCACGTTCTCTTCACATTTATTTGGGTTTTTCTTTTATTTGATGTGATGATTTAAACACAACTCCCCTTTTCATGCATTTCTTGGCTTCTTTATGCTGGAATTGGTTCCAGCACTGCAACATCCTCCTTCGACAGCGTTGTGGATTTGGCACAAGCAGGAGCTCAGCCCAGTGCACGACTGCACCAAGCCTATAAGGAGTGGGAGACGAGAAAGGTGGTTGGAGATGTACTCCAGCTCTGGACAAAGGAAAGCAAGGGGCTGGTGATTAAGTGAATGCATAATCGAGTGTTACCAAGGCGCAGGGCACTCAATACCTGCACTCTCGTTCCAATCAGATAGCAGGTACTGAAATACAGGAAGCAGCGAGGCACAACTCTACACCTGTCTAAAACATGCCACGTGCATTCGCAGCGTTATGCAATCTTGAGGAGATACTGGAAGAAAGACTCGGAGCCGTGGTTTTTTTGCTGCTTCTGTTTGTTTCTGAGAGACAGCGTGTTCCATTAGACACTTCGCTCTTGTCCCAAAGTAACAAAAGAAGTGGAGCAGCCTATCAGTTCTGCAAAATCTGAATGCTCCTCCTTGTGGTTTTTTTTCTGTGGGTTTTATTTATTATTTTCTTTTTTAGAGAGGGTTACTATGACAACCTGCTGTAAGCAACTGTATTGCTTGGTCCACAGAGTGGACCATGTAGGAGTGCGCAGAAAAGCAGAGTAACATAAGCACCAATTCCTTTGCTCTTTCCAGGTGAATTCTGCACCTCCCTGTAAGGCACAAATGATTGAGCCCTGTTTAATCCAGAGAGAATGTCCAACAGCTCCAGCACACTGTGTCTCCAAATGATAAACAAAGATTTTAAGAACAAACCAAACTTCCTAACAAAACAAAGATCAGCCCTCGCAGGTTCTTGCCATGTTACTTGTGCACATTTACATGAGCCAGCACTGTGCCCACGTGGC
>NW_010167245.1:0-8274 GCF_000695765.1 Mesitornis unicolor
AACTCCTGAGATTCTGTGATTCTGTGATTCGACAAGATGACCTCCAGAGATCACTTCCAACCTCAGCCCCTCTGTGACTTTTTTGAAATGTCTTATGTTCACCCACATTGAATTCTGCAAAGATGATCAGAAGGGCTTCTAGATATACAAAAAAACCCCTTCAGGCTTTATTAAAACACAAATGGCAACACTATTTGGCAATACTTCCTACAATTCATTATTTCATATTTGCCATAACACTATTGTTGCAAACCATACATTGCAATGGAGAGCATTGCACCACCTTCTAGATCTCTCTCGGACATAACTGACTCTCCATGCCGTTCTTCAAAAAAAAAAACCCCTCCAAAATCCACATTCTGAACACATTTCCTATCCCCTTCCCGTATTGCATGTGGCTACTCACTTGTCAGTTCTGCCAGAGGAAACATTTGTGACAGGCTTCTTTGTGACGGGCTCAGGAAAATAACACAAATTGCTCCCCCAAGGAACACAAAAAGCAAGGCTGCCTCATAGGGTGTGCTTTCTGACTGAGTACTTTTATCTGAAAAAAAAAACATTCACACATTTATTGGACTAGCCACCAAAGATATTTCCTTTTTACATTTCAGCATTTTAGCAGAGGCTGACCATGAAGGAGCACCAGGACTCTCTGGAAGAGTCCCTCCAAGAGAAGAACAATTCAAAATGTGACACTAGTAAACATCCAGTGAGGTGACAGCAATAACTTGAAAACCAAGGCCACGCTCAACAATGTTTCAGACAAGTCACTGCTTGCATTTGCGTGCTCTGATTTACACAGCAGCATGGCAGGATGCTCCAAGGAGGTGCTGGGATTTCCAGAGAGCAAAAACACTGTGACTCAGCTAAACTGTGCTAGTGAATGGGCCTCAGTCATCACTGTATTGTGCCCAGAAAAAAAAATAGGAAAAATATAGTAAGGCTTTTAAACTCCCATAAATCAGGGTTTACATGTCTATAAACATTGATAGTTCTCTTTCTCCACACAGATAAAGCAATCAGGTACAACAGCACAGAAAAAGCCTAAACACATACCTCTGCCCTTCCAGTAGATCTCCTGTGCTAGCCTATGCTGTAGCTGAGTTGCCAAAATCTCCTCCTGCTCTTCCCTGCCCCCCCAGGAAGTTCACTCCAAATTGTTACGGCTTGGTCAGCTGCTGGCCATACCTTGCTTCTCTCCAGAGGCAATGGCACTGCACTCCTTGTTCTCTAGATATCTTCTGGCTACCCTCAGACACCTTTCAGTTTTCACCCTGAAGCTGCTCACTCACAGGAAGCCCCAGACAAGGACAGGGAAAAGCTCAGCACCTATTGCACCTCGCATGCAGGAAGCATGGCTGGGAAGCAACAGCAGAAGACATGGCACCCATGTCCATGGGTGCTCCTCTGCACCCTCATTTTATTAGTACCAACAAAACCACTCTTGGCTGGGACACAACTGGTCAGGGCTCCAGGTGGTTCCTAATGGCCACCTCTGTTTTGAGCAAACTCTCAGCTGCAGTCTGCACTATAAACAACCTTCCAGATAGAGGCCCCTGCAGTTCATTCATGTTGTAGCTCTGAAACCAATAGTCCAACCTCCTCCTCGTCCCAGGCTACTTTGGTTTGGTTTTTTGCAGGACCTGTCTACAGAGACCACACGAAGAAAACATTATCTTTCAGATCAGGAAGGCACTTGTGAGGTGATTCAAGTGATGACCACCACTTCCCATGCCTCACCTCCTGCTGCTGTAGAGCTGCCTTGCCATGCACTAATTGGATCCCTTCAGCCGAAATGAAACCCAAGGCTCTCTGCTGCAGGCAGGCTCCTATTATGCAGCACTGTTTCTTAGTGTGGCCTTAACCTGAGGCTCCATTAAGAGGGCACTTACAAATAGTTGAAAGATTGTACAGGAGAATAAAAGACATTTGAATAATGCTAACAGTCTTGACTACTTCTGCACATGCCCAACCCAATCAGCACTTGGCCTTTTGAATGTTTGAAAAGACTTTGCTTGTGATCCTGAAGGATAAGGAGAAACATCATTCCTGCCAGCCATGGTGGGGGCTAGGAAGAAGGGATGGATAAAATAGCTGCAAAATGGCATCATCCAAAGGCAAAACTGAGCTTGAAGTCAAAGGCTCCCAACTTCACAGTGGCATGTGACACTTCTGCTTCTCATCTCCCATCTCACCTGGAAACCTCAGCTGAGCAAAGAAATCTGAAGAGCCAGGGAGCCTGGCAAACCAAAGCACTGCACCCCAGGAGCCCAGGCAATGGGCAGGTTGCTCAAAACCCACCGGACCAGCAGAATTATCAAAGAGCCTCCCCCTGCTCTGTTACAAATGCAGGAAAACTGGCACATCTCCCAGGAAATGCTTCATTCTGAAAAACAGGAATGTCCTGACACGTCTCAGCACAAGGTTCCCAACCTGGAGAACAGCCGCAGGCAGAGGAGTGTGACTTGATATGATGTGCCATGTCCACACCCACCCACAAAGGCCCTGAGGAACCACTACTGAGACAGCTTTCTGCCTGTGGCAGAGAAAGAGCTTTGCTGCAGGAGAAGGGATTTGCAACCAGTTGCTAATCATTAGTTTAGCAAAACCTACTCATTATCTCCAAATGAGCACAGAGAACACACCTGCCAAATTCACAGCTGAAATACCACACATGAGGGACTATGGCAGCCATTCTGCAGGAGAATAAGCCCAAAATCAGTTGCTGACGACCCCCCTGTGAGGTGACAGCCATGCCTTGAACACCTCTGCTATGTTTGCCATTCCTACACCCACACACTGCAGTCTGTGTGTGAGCAGTGTGGGTGCCTGGGAGGGCTGCCAGGCTGCCCCAGGTGTGACAGGGCCATGACTCAGCTAAAGCACACAGGTGAGCATTAAGGGACTTGAGCATCTCTTGTATTAGAAGAGGCTGAGAGAGACAGGCCTGTTTAGCCTGGAGAAGAAAATGGTCAGGGATGATCTTATCATGGATATGCATACTAGAAGGGAAGGTGCAAAGAAGACAGAGCCAGCTTATTTTTACTGGCACCCAGTGAGAGCAGAAGAGGCAATGGGCACAGACGGAAACAGAGAGGGTCCCTCTGAACATCAGGAAATAATTTTCTACTGTGAGGGTGACTGATCACTGACTGGCACAGGTTGTCCAGAGAGGCTGTGGAGTCTCCATCCTTGGAGATACTCAAAATGCATCTGGACATAGTGCTAGACAATCAAGTCTGCTCTAGCAGGGAGGTTGGACAAGATGACCTCCAGAGCTTCCTTCCAACCTCAACCCCTCTGTGATTCTGTAGATATGTCTTATATTAACCCATACTGAATTCTGCAAAGATGCCCAGAAGGCTTTTTGACTCGCAGAAAAAAAACAAGACATATTTTATTAAAACACAAATGGCAATCCTTACCTTCCTGCTTTTCATTATTTCATATTTGCCATAACACTATTGTTGCAAACCATACATTGCAATGGAGAGCATTGCACCACCTTCTAGAACTCTCTCGGACATAACTGACTCTCCACACCGTTCTTCAAAAAAACTCAAAAACCTCCAAAATCCACATCATGAACACATTTCCTATCTCCTTCCCTTATGGCATGTGGCTACTCACTTGTCAGCTCTGCCAGAGGAAACATTTGTGATGGGCTCTTCTAGTTAGTTCAGGACAATAACACCCATTGCTCCCCCAAGGAACACAAAAAGCAAGGCTGCCTCATGGTGGGGTTTTCTGACTGAGTCCTTTCATCTGAAAAAAAAAACATTCACAAATTTATTGGACTAGCCACCAAAGAGTCACCTTTTTACATTTCAGCATTTTAGCAGAGGCTGACCATGAAGGAGCACCAGGACTCTCTGGAAGAGTCCCTCCAGAAGTAGAACAATTCAAAATGTGACACTAGTAAACATCCAGTGAGGTGATAGCAATAACTTGAAAACCATGACCACACTCAACAATGTTTCAGACAAGTCACTGCTTGCATTTGCGTGCTCTGATTTACACAACAGCATGGCAGGATGTTCCAGGGAGGTGCTGGGATTTCCAGAGAGCAAAAACACTGTGACTCAGCTAAACTGTGCTAGTGAATGGGCCTCAGTCATCACTGTACTGTGCCCAGGAAAAAAAATAAATTAAAAAAAATATAGTAAGGCTTTTAAACTCCCATAAATCAGGGTTTACATGGCTATAAACATTGATAGTTATCTTCCTCCACACAGATAAAGCAATCAGGTACGACAGCACAGAAAAAGCCTAAACAGAAAAGCCTGTACACATAGCAGTGTCTTTCCAGCAAATCTCCCCTTCCAGCCCATCCTGTGGCGGAGTTGCCAAATTCTTCCAATGTCACTGCACTCCATGCTCTCTAGATATCTTCTGGCTGCCCCCAGACACCTCCCAGGTTGCACCCTGAAGCTGCTTGCTCACAGGAAACCCCCAACAAGGACAAGGTGCACCTATTGCACCTCCCGTGCAGGACACGTGGCAGGGGAGCAGCAGCAGAAAATGTGGCACCTATGTCGATGGGTGCTCCTCCCCACCCTGGTTCTGTTCGTACCAAAGTGGGCACTCTTGGCTGGGACTCAACTGGGCCAGATTTAAAAAAAACAGGAGGTAAAGAGAGAATGACTCATGTACTTCGTATCTTACAGTATCCATATCTGTGGGCATGGACTTATCTTAAGATAAGTATTGTGCACTTAAAAGAAAAGTGTACAAACATGTGTGATGAAATGCATTAGTTTAGGAGACCAGAAGTTTGAACTTTGTGTTACTGACTGTAGGTGTCCAACAGGGTGAAAGGTTCACAGCCACAAGAAGTTGATGGCAGCTACACCCACTCAGACCCTCTCAATGAACACACTTTTGATGCAAGCACATCCATCTGCTGGATCCTTTCTGTTCTGAAGGCCTGGGATTGAGGCAGTTCTTAATTCCTTGTTTCTCCTCCTTATAAATAAATAAATAATTCTTAATTTATCAAAATTATGACCACTTACTTTTTACCACATGTTACTGGTTTTATAGAAGTAAATTATTTAAAAAGTGTCAATTTGGGAACTCCAGGTCTTTGGTATCCTTTTCATTCTGCAAAGTATGATGACATCCAAGGCAGCAGAAAGATGGCAACAAAGCTTGGCTATGCCAATGGCTTGAAAACCAGGCCAAGAAGAACAGGAATAGATTTTTTTCAAATATAAATCCAGAACATGAATCAGCCAAACAGTGATAAATACTGACCTTGTAAAAGCAGTGTAAATAATGCAAGCACACAAAAAATTTTAACAAATCACATCAAACATCATGATTAGAACACATTAGTGGCACAATAATTCACAGTTGCCACTATATTTCAACAGGCAAATGTTATCAGTCCAAGCATAAAATATTTGATTCTCCCTCAGTCACACTGTACAACTCACAAGAAGACACCAGTGGAACTTGCACAATGTGTAAACTGGTAGTCATGTAAGCTTTCCCTAAAAATCCATAGTACGAAAAACAAAAATCTAGAAATAATTTTTAAAACACAAGAGAATTCCTTCAAACCTCATCCATGTTTTTTATCATCCTTCTAAATTAAACAACAAGCGATAAGAAGTTTATAACAATATAAGCAAAAGGAAAAAGAAGACCCAAAAGCAGAGAATCCCTACTTTGGTGAACACAAAGCCTAGGCTGTGTGAGATGCCTAAGATAAGGTGTTGAAATTACATCATATTTTAAGTACTTTCCATAGGGATTCATGTGTTTCCTTTAAAAAAATAACAATAAAAACAATATTGTGAAAAGGTGCAGGGCAGTAAGATTAGACTTTTGAACTAGATAGATGGATAAAGCTGTCAATATTTAAAGAGACACGCTCTAGAAAAGGTGACAAGGGAATGGGGTTGGAGAGAAGGGACCTTATTGCCATGATTACCCAGTCCTCTCCAGCAGCTGTGTGGCCAAGGAGAGGATGCAGAGCACCATGGTCACCCTCCTGGGAGGGAGGTCACAGAGTGGGCTGTGCCTGAGAACATACAGTGAGCAGCATCTGTGCAAGTCTCATGGCTCAAGCCTGAGATCCGAGTTGAGTTTTTAAGCAACCTGAGAGACTTCCCTGAACCTTTTCCAGACATAAAGTTTGTCTGGTGTCTGCATCTATGGCTGCTGTGTCCTTGTTTGAACAGGGTTTATTTAAAAAAATAATAAAAATAAGAAGGGAAAAAAGTTGCAATACATTGATGAGACACTGGTCTCTGTAATTGTGTCAGCACATGCAGAATAGAAATGTGAGGAAGTGGGAAGAACTTAGTATATAATGTAGAATTATGGCTTATCCTGTTTAGAACCTAGAGCAAAAATGGATGCAGTTTTAAAGGTGATCAGAGAAACTGTTTTGAGAAATTATATAAAGTTACAGTTACACTGAGCACTGAAAGCCCCTGGAGTACAAAAGGCAGGAGGCCTCCTGTACCCACAGGGAGCTAAAACCCAGTGCAAAATAGGACCACAGCTTTGATGTTGAACATCAGGACTCTGAACCCATATAATGTACACGAATAAATGACATCACTCTTGGAAGAGCTCAGCACTCATAGTGCCTTTTGAAAGGCCTTCAGACACCACAGTGACAAGCACAGCATTGAAATCCTAACTAACTGCAGTCATAAAAGTGAGAGCCAGGGTGAATCCCTACATTTACTCCTGTAGCAATTGTCTTATTGAATTTGATGGCCTGGATTTCACCTCAGCTTCCTAATGTGAAGCAACCTTTTCCTCAAAACAGCTATCACCTATGTAGCTCAGCCTGCCCAGGCTCTTGAGTCCTGATGCAGTCCCTTCATATAAAGTTTCCTGCAGCCTTTAAATATCAGCCCTCTGAATGCATTTTGACCCTACATAAAAAGCAAGTGATTTATTCAGACTACAGCACAAGCTGAAGACAAGCTGTGATTACAAATCTTTTATGCACCCTCCGACACTCTACTGATGCTGGTTGACATTTTAACTGAGTACAGGGAACCAATGCCTTCACACAGGTTGGTGCATCGGGGAGCACGATGGGAGCCCACTCCTCTGCAAAGACAGCGAACGCAGACTCTATGTAAAGGTAAGACCACGTTCCTTTTAATGAATTCTCCTGTGAACAGCAGGTTAGCCTAATATTTTCTTTGATAAAACATGGAAATGTCAGTCCATTTGTAACTACTTGAGAGTAACTGAGAAAAATCCTTCAACGGCCCAGACACCCACTGCCTCATGCAGCACTTCTCCTGGCACTCATCAGGCTCTCTCTCCTGCAGAAGAACACATACAAAGTGCCTAGTTCCTCACTAAGGCATTTGCTTTTGTTTTTGCAAAAACAAACAAAGGATGTGATTCTGCCCCTCTGCTCCACTCCTGTGAGACCCCACCTGGAGTACTGTGTCCAGTTCTGGAGTTCCCAACAAAAAAAGGACATGGACCTGTTGGAGCAGGTCCAGAGGAATGAAGATGATCAGAGGGCTGGAGCACCTCTCCTATGAAGACAGGCTGAGACAGTTGGGATCGTTCGGCCTCGAGAAGAGGCGGCTCCGGAGAGACCTTGTAGTGGCCTTCCAGTACCTGAAGGGGGCCTACAGGAAAGATAGAGAAGAACTGTTTACAAGGGCGTGTAGTGATAGGAGGAGGGGCAATGGTTTTAAACTGGAAGGGGGTACATTTACATTAGATATTGAGAAGAAATTCTTCATACGAGACACTGACACAGGTTGTCCAGGGAAGTTGTGGATGCCCCCTCCCTGGCGATGTTCAAGGCCAGGTTGGACAGGGCTTTGGGCACCCTGGTCTAGTGGGAGGTGGCTCTGCCCTTGCCAGGGCGTTGAAACTAGATTATCTTTAAGGTTCGTTTCAACTCAAAAGCATCAGGTTTCTGCAGCCAACCAAAATCTCAAAATCACGGGCATCTTTGTGCCATGCATCCAACGAAACCTGGGCGGACACGGGGAGGGAAGTGGAAGCGGGGGTGTGGCCCTAGCGGTGCGGCGGCCGTGGGCTGAGGCGGGGCAGCCCTGCATTTTAAGCGCCTTCAGGCCACCGTGGGCACACAGCGACAGACGGACGGACCAACAGACACTTGCGCACACCATGGCGAGTCCCTGCTTAGAGCTGAGCAACAAGATGAAGATGCCCACTCTGGGGCTGGGCACTTGGCAGGTACTGTGGTGGGCAGGACCACGCTGGTCCGGCGGGGGCTGCAAAGAGGAAAAGAAAAAAAAACTAAGAAGAACTCCG